>NW_016158286.1:0-850 GCF_001687245.7 Rhagoletis zephyria | reverse complement strand
AATTGTGAAAAATTCGAAGCGGCATTACCCAATTGTAAGTTTTTTGGTGTGGGACATTTTATATCCTAAATTTGGGATTATAAAGTAAATAGTTGTATTAATATATACCTTTTAAAACTAATCAACATCTAAAACGTTTAAATTTTACATTAAATTCGGTAACAACTTGCCAAATCAATATTTTAATATTAATACAATTTTAGTGAACATATTTTAAAATTATGTTAGTGTCCTCGTGTCATCTCATTAATTCACAATGTAGTTTTCTATATCGGATACGTGATTCTGATGTAATTCTGAAATTACACATTTACACAAATTACTGAAATAACACATTTCGATGTGTTATTTCATACNCTTAAGATTTTACGACGGTTAACACGTCTTGTGAATCCCCTAATTGTCTTTGTCCATTTAACAGCAATGGAATTTACTTTGGAACTCATGGGCCGTAAAATTTTTCTAGCAACAAATATTGTTTTCTCATAAAATTTTGACACACCCAAAATTGAAGGATAAAATAAATAGATAAAAACAAATTTTCAATAAAACTGATTTGTCTAGTCCAGGGTCGTCTTTAGTAAATGTTTTGGAGGCTGTTTTAACATATCCTATCTTATTATATATTTCTTANTGAGAGAATGAAGTCTAATATTCTTTTTTGGTCAACTACGATGTTTGATTTCATTTTTTGCAATCATTAGTTCATTTCGCTTGAGGAGTCACAATGCTTTTTTTGAAATTTCGGACACAAGTTTTCCAATAATGGTTATAGGCTAAAACAAAACCGATATCTAAGGAGCGTGTAGAGCCTCCCATACAAATCGAATTTTTCATAGTGCATTTCTCT
>NW_016158285.1:145919-147657 GCF_001687245.7 Rhagoletis zephyria | reverse complement strand
CCTGCGTTAGAGCACGGCGGGAGAGGGGGAAGGGGGGGCCGGGTGGGGTGGCCGCGGCGTAGCGTGACGTGGTGTGCNATTTAAGACCTCGATTTTTAAAATATATAAAAATTTTATTTCAACGTATACAAAAAATAAATCTACCTGCGTTAGAGCACGGCGGGAGAGGGGGAAGGGGGGGCCGGGTGGGGTGGCCGCGGCGTAGCGTGACGTGGTGTGCGGCGCGAGCGCGGCGCGCGCGGTGTGGCGCGCTGACGCGGGCCGCCGCGAAGCTAAACAAATTTAAGTTTGAAAGGGAAATAATGTCAATGGATTTTATTTCGTTTTTAAAAAGGTAATAATGTCAATTGACTTTATTTCGCACCAAGGTGGGAAATAAAGTCAATTGACCTTGTTTCCGTTGATCTTATTACCTTTCACCAATATTCTGGCACGATCACATGGCTGGGTGAGTCCCTGACCCTATACTCCTAGGCAGATACTCACCTCATCGAAGGCCAATAGGTTAACATATCTTGTTTTCCTGCATTAGCTGCCTGTGGTGTCTCCAGGGTACACATCAGAATACACTGGATACTGCTACTTCGATTTCTGCGGCATTTCCGGCGTACACATAAGAACACACTGGAAATTGCAATAGGTACAAGATTATGTTGTGAAGTAAGTTGTGCCTTAGTAGGTTGCCTTCAATCTGATGGTTGACGACTAAAAGGGATGACACAGCCCTTCCTGACCGAAACTCTTCTTTAGAGACTAATGTGCCGTGAAACGCCAACCTGGTATATGTCGTCGTACACATAAGAACACGGTAAAAGTTTCACAAATCTAGTCGCGGCTCCTTTCTTATCTTTTTTGCAGGAAACTCTGAAAACGTAAGGAAGGAACCGACCTCCAACTCAAATCGAGACTGATTGTTTTTTTTCTAAACAAAAACTAATTGAATAAAAAGCAAATACAAACATAGCACGAGGACGAAGATCCGAAACAAAAAAATTAATAACCGTGCAAAACAAAAAATAATATTCTTACTGGTATTACCCGGTGACCTGATCGTATAAAACTTTGCAGACAAAAACATTTGAAACAAGAGATAATGGACGCACTGACAACAAAAGTAAATGAACTAAATGGGGGACTTAACGCTCTCCTCGAACAGATTAGAAAACTGGAGGGGCGTCTAACGGGAATTGAAAAAAATGGGTTAGGATTAGAAGCTCGATTAGCACGAATGGAATCTAGCATCGCAATCCTAGATCAAAACCTTACCAGGATTGACGGGAGGCTAGGCAGTGTAGAAGGAGCAAATAATGTGGCTCAACAAGGGAGCTCAGTCGCGAACACCCGAGCGCCAATGTCCGAACAGGACCTCAAGGAAATCGGCAGGCTCCCCGACTGTGTCAAAGAGCTGCAAACTTTTGAGGGAAATCCAGCTCAATATATTTCATGAATACATAATGTCGAAGGCATCCTTTCCGATTACGAAGTGATTAAGGAAAAACCTTTGTATAGGGCACGTTAGGCAAAAAATCCGGGGAGGGGCCGATGCGGCGTTAGTTGCATGTAATGTTTTCGAGAGTGACTGGACTGAGATAAAAAAGGTCCTATCACTGCACTACAAGAGGGACAAACGGACGCTAGAACACCAGTTAAATCAGTTGGCTCAAAGAAATTCCAAACTAGATGAATTTTATGCGACAGTTAACCACCAACTGTCGTTGATCGTCAACAAGTTTAAATG
>NW_016158285.1:145315-145697 GCF_001687245.7 Rhagoletis zephyria | reverse complement strand
AAAAAATCCGGGGAGGGGCTGATGCGGCGTTAGTTGCATATAATGTTTTCGAGAGTGACTGGACTGAGATAAAAAAGGTCCTATCACTGCACTACGCAGACAAGAGGGACATACGGACGCTAGAACACCAGTTAAATCAGTTGGCTCAAAGAAATTCCAAACTAGATGAATTTTATGCGACAGTTAACCACCAACTGTCGTTGATCGTCAACAAGTTTAAATGTGGCGATTATACGCAGGAAACGGTTTCCGTCCTCATAGAAACATACCGGAATAGGGCCCTTGACGTGATTATTAGGGGTCTAAATCCGGAATTATCACGCATGCTAATAGTCCAGAAACCAAAAACACTTCCAGAGGCGTACTCAGCTTGCCTTGACAT
>NW_016158285.1:132913-145252 GCF_001687245.7 Rhagoletis zephyria | reverse complement strand
CGATTATACGCAGGAAACGGTTTCCGTCCTCATAGAAACATACCGGAATAGGGCCCTTGACGTGTTTATTAGGGGTCTGAATCCTGAATTATCACGCATGCTAATAGTCCAGAAACCAAAAACACTTCCAGAGGCGTACTCAGCTTGCCTTGACATACAAAACCTGACTTTAAGAAATACAATAGTGCATACGAATGCAGTGAATAGGGTTGTTGTTCCTACGAATAACCTGCTGCAAAACCGCCAGAGGCCGGCCATACCTCCTCGAGGCCGCACCAGTTATAACTGGACAAACAGAAGCGCTGGCCAAGGATACAACAGAGTCCCATACAATAAGTTCCAGTCAAACCAAGAGCCCAAAACTTCGCCTCCAGGCGGACCCACGGCTCCGAAACCTGCGGAGAAAATGGAAATCGATGGCAGCATTCATTCTAAGCAGGTAAACTACATGAATCGACCTGCAACCAACAACGCTTTTAAAAGAGGACCGACATCATCAATTGAAAGACTTCAAAAACAACAAAGACTACAACCTGGAAGCAAGTAGCAGTGAGCCAGGAGAAGAAGAGGCTCAGCAGGTAAATTTTATGATGCACGGGCCACCAGCCTATTTCATATAAAGGGCGCTGCTCTGTATTCCAGCATACCCTACCTTACTTGCGTCACCAAAGACAATATTACCCTGAAGTTCCTTGTCGACACAGGGGCGAACAAAAATTTTGTGAATCCCAAACTAGCCGCCCGCTCAACTCCGGTTGATCCACCCTTTTCAGTGCAAACTGTTGCAGGGCCTGTTCCAATAAACAAAAAAATTAGTGGACAATTTTTTCACAGTATGGGGAATGGTACTGTACTAACGTTTTATGCCCTACCAGGGCTGACTTCTTTTGATGGTATAATAGGCGACGATACCCTGAAAGAATTGGGTGCTGTAATAGATAGGAAAAATCATACCTTGAAAATAGATTCAGATATTAAAATTCCACCCAAGAATAAAACCGTTGGGGGTATTAATTTTTCTGAGGCATCGATCCCGGAGGCAGTGTTGCCCGCTCTGAAATCTCTACTTAAAAAAAATATTCACATCTCTTTGAGCCTTTGAGCGCAAAAATTATCATTAAAACGTCTGTCAGGGCTGAAATAAAAACTACCACAGAAGATCCTATATACGCCAAAAGCTATCCCTACCCGGCGAATATGAGAAAAGAGTTGGACAGACAGATTTCCGAACTACTCGACGAAGGTATTATTCGTCCATCCAAAAGTCCTTGCAATTCTCCAATTTGGGTGGTACCTAAAAAACCAAAGCCGTCCGGAGAAAAGCAATACAGGATGGTAGTGGACTTTAAACGCCTAAATGCATTCACGATACCCGATACCTATCCCATCCCTGACATCAACGCAACATTAGCCAGCCTCGGCCACGCCAAATACTTTACGACCATCGAACTAACGTCCGGGTTCCACCAAATAGCAATGAAAGAGGCTGACATCCCGAAAACAGCATTTTCAACCATGAATGGGAAGTACGAATTTTTAAGACTTCCTTTTGGGCTGAGGAATGCGCCGGCCATATTTCAGCGCATGATAGACGACGTCTTGAAGGAACATACTGGGAAAATATGCTACGTCTATATTGGTAAAAATTTAGACGAGCATATGAAAAATGTCGATATAGTATTCGAAAGGCTGGCAGACGACAACGTCAGGGTAAACATAGAAAAAACAATGTTTATGAGAACAGAGGTAGAGTTCCTGGGGTATATAATAACCTCCGATGGTATAAAAGCAGACCCCTCAAAAGTCCAGGCCATAGAAGCTTTGTCACCTCCCCGAACGCTAAAGAAGAACGCAAAGATGATTAAGATTTATATNGCTGACTTCTTTTGATGGTATAATAGGCGACGATACCCTGAAAGAATTGGGTGCTGTAATAGATAGGAAAAATCATACCTTGAAAATAGATTCAGATATTAAAATTCCACCCAAGAATAAAACCGTTGGGGGTATTAATTTTTCTGAGGCATCGATCCCGGAGGCAGTGTTGCCCGCTCTGAAATCTCTACTTAAAAAAAATATTCACATCTCTTTGAGCCTTTGAGCGCAAAAATTATCATTAAAACGTCTGTCAGGGCTGAAATAAAAACTACCACAGAAGATCCTATATACGCCAAAAGCTATCCCTACCCGGCGAATATGAGAAAAGAGTTGGACAGACAGATTTCCGAACTACTCGACGAAGGTATTATTCGTCCATCCAAAAGTCCTTGCAATTCTCCAATTTGGGTGGTACCTAAAAAACCAAAGCCGTCCGGAGAAAAGCAATACAGGATGGTAGTGGACTTTAAACGCCTAAATGCATTCACGATACCCGATACCTATCCCATCCCTGACATCAACGCAACATTAGCCAGCCTCGGCCACGCCAAATACTTTACGACCATCGAACTAACGTCCGGGTTCCACCAAATAGCAATGAAAGAGGCTGACATCCCGAAAACAGCATTTTCAACCATGAATGGGAAGTACGAATTTTTAAGACTTCCTTTTGGGCTGAGGAATGCGCCGGCCATATTTCAGCGCATGATAGACGACGTCTTGAAGGAACATACTGGGAAAATATGCTACGTCTATATTGGTAAAAATTTAGACGAGCATATGAAAAATGTCGATATAGTATTCGAAAGGCTGGCAGACGACAACGTCAGGGTAAACATAGAAAAAACAATGTTTATGAGAACAGAGGTAGAGTTCCTGGGGTATATAATAACCTCCGATGGTATAAAAGCAGACCCCTCAAAAGTCCAGGCCATAGAAGCTTTGTCACCTCCCCGAACGCTAAAGAAGAACGCAAAGATGATTAAGATTTATATTGACCACCAACCTCTTACTTTTGCATTGGGAAGCAGAAACTACAATGCAAAGCTAGAAGGCCAGAACCGAAGAGTATAACCACGAATTGATTTACATTCCAGGTAAATCAAATGTCGTGGCCGATGCTCTGTCAAGACTGCCGTGCCTAGCAAACGATTTAACCAGCGCAGAGTCAACGGGTAAGGTAGATGATGATGAAAGTGGAATTCGGGCCTTAANGTCTGTCAGGGCTGAAATAAAAACTACCACAGAAGATCCTATATACGCCAAAAGCTATCCCTACCCGGCGAATATGAGAAAAGAGTTGGACAGACAGATTTCCGAACTACTCGACGAAGGTATTATTCGTCCATCCAAAAGTCCTTGCAATTCTCCAATTTGGGTGGTACCTAAAAAACCAAAGCCGTCCGGAGAAAAGCAATACAGGATGGTAGTGGACTTTAAACGCCTAAATGCATTCACGATACCCGATACCTATCCCATCCCTGACATCAACGCAACATTAGCCAGCCTCGGCCACGCCAAATACTTTACGACCATCGAACTAACGTCCGGGTTCCACCAAATAGCAATGAAAGAGGCTGACATCCCGAAAACAGCATTTTCAACCATGAATGGGAAGTACGAATTTTTAAGACTTCCTTTTGGGCTGAGGAATGCGCCGGCCATATTTCAGCGCATGATAGACGACGTCTTGAAGGAACATACTGGGAAAATATGCTACGTCTATATTGGTAAAAATTTAGACGAGCATATGAAAAATGTCGATATAGTATTCGAAAGGCTGGCAGACGACAACGTCAGGGTAAACATAGAAAAAACAATGTTTATGAGAACAGAGGTAGAGTTCCTGGGGTATATAATAACCTCCGATGGTATAAAAGCAGACCCCTCAAAAGTCCAGGCCATAGAAGCTTTGTCACCTCCCCGAACGCTAAAGAAGAACGCAAAGATGATTAAGATTTATATTGACCACCAACCTCTTACTTTTGCATTGGGAAGCAGAAACTACAATGCAAAGCTAGAAGGCCAGAACCGAAGAGTATAACCACGAATTGATTTACATTCCAGGTAAATCAAATGTCGTGGCCGATGCTCTGTCAAGACTGCCGTGCCTAGCAAACGATTTAACCAGCGCAGAGTCAACGGGTAAGGTAGATGATGATGAAAGTGGAATTCGGGCCTTAAGTCAAATGCAGAAATAACACCAACAATAAGCATAGGTTTGTTTGTGTATAACACGAAAATTACAGTTTCGCCGTTTTCTGCAGCCAACTTCAATACCTAACGCCCTGTCAAAATCGGATTTTCCAACCGCTCAGCGTTGAAGCCGCGTTGTTTCGGTATGCTTCATACAAATTGTATGGGCATGAGAATTTTTTGACAGCCAGACAACGCTGACGCTTTTGTTTAGGTATGGCAGTTGGGTATTAAATCGGTGTGTACTAGGAATGTTAATCCCGGGATCCCGGTCTTTTTTAATTCCCGAAAATCCCGGAATTCTTGGCGGAATTTTCGGGGTTTGTAATTTACACTGGTGGCAATAATAGAAACGCCGAATGTTGACCAGTTTTGGCTATACTTCCTTTTGTTTATTTAATATTAAATATTTTTTTTATAAATATGAAGCTCAATATACATACAATACCTTGCGACTCACGATTCTATCATTCTTGCTTGCGACTGGCAATTTTACACACAAAAAAGCAATATTTTCGCGAAACCAACGACCAAATACAGTAAAATTGCGTTCTTAATTTTTCTCTCTGGCGTCAGGATTTTTTAAAAGAACCTTGAAATTTGAAAGATATGAGTAATTCAAAAATGGTTAAAAAAATTTAGTGCAATGTGTGTAAAAAAACAGGATGGGTATCAAATTAAAGAGAAGATTCTGTAAAGTTAAAACAGAGTACAGTTTTTGGTGCGTAAGGGACGAGTAGGTATTGAAAATGCCCTTTTATGATTTTATCCTTGAATATCCTTGAAATTTTGCAATTCTTATTTTGAGAAAAATTATATGTTAAGGACTAACTTAAAAAAATAAAATAGATTAAAGGGGCAATCCTAATCGTCCTTTCTAACCCCAGCAAATTCTACATAATTTTTTCTTTTATTTGGTACCTATATTTTTGTTTTACATTGCATTGAATTTTTTAAATAAGTTTTGGAATCAACCATATCTTTGAAATTATAGTCTTTTTAAAAGAATTATGACGCCACAGAAATGCCCATTTCTATGTATTTAATTATATGTAGCATGAGGTAGACTTTAAATAAGATATTAAAAATTTAAATAATGTATAAACAAAAGGAATATATATAAAACTGGTCGAAATAAGGCACTTCTTTTATTTCTGCCACTAGTATTATGAACTTCTTTGAACCAGAATATAAATTTTTTGACTTAATTTTTTTTCCACCAAGCTTTTTTCGACATACCTCAAGTTACTTTATCATATATGTATGTACATATGTACATGCTAAAGTATTATTAAGTGCATTTAGATTTAATTACTGAGTTTCGTTTTGTTACTTATGAAATAATTTTCACTTTAAATAAACAAGTACGTTCCAAGCCCATTTACTTATTATTTATTATATGATACGAGAGCTTCTCAAACCATATTGATGCAATTTTTTCGATTTAAGTTGTTGAAAATAATAAATATCTAAATCCCGGGACTAATCCCGGGACTGAATCAACGACATCCCGAAAATCCCGCGATCGTAAAAATCGATAAAATTAACATCCCTAGTGTGAACATAATAGAGTCCAGTGCAAGTGTATTTGCCGCATTTTGTTCAATAAGTACTCCTTGCATTGTACTCTACTCCCAAGAATGTATTCTCTCAATCGTGCTCTACTCCCAACACATTGTTACTCTTTTTCCGCATACATACACTACTTGGCGTTGACCCAGCCAGCAAGAAAACGTACATTTTACGAACATTATGTTTTACGAGGGATTCTCGTATCGCCAAATAGTTAGAGAAAAGCTCGTAAACGATAAAACAAAAAAAATATAATAGAAGAGGCTTGTAGTAATTTGTCAGCACAAGAAAAAATTTTAGTTTTGTTGACAATTTTTCTTCAATCACAATATTTTATAAGTAGTTCAATTTAAGAAAATTATTAAGTATGTGATTTATTGGCAGACTGGTGCAAACGCCAAGGACGATCTACCACTTTCTTTTATAATTAAACTTCTTGTAAGTAGCTACTACATATGTAATTCAAAAATACAAATTAATTTAATGAGTTTTGCAATTCTTTCACAGGCTGCGCGGAGTAACACTAAAGGATTTAAACGTTTAATTCCCCTATCTCGTAAGTTTATAGTTATTTATTTTTTTAATTTGCTAGTTTATTAGGTCTTTTCAGTTATTGAACTTAATGTTTTATTGATAAGNATAATAGAGTCCAGTGCAAGTGTATTTGCCGCATTTTGTTCAATAAGTACTCCTTGCATTGTACTCTACTCCCAAGAATGTATTCTCTCAATCGTGCTCTACTCCCAACACATTGTTACTCTTTTTCCGCATACATACACTACTTGGCGTTGACCCAGCCAGCAAGAAAACGTACATTTTACGAACATTATGTTTTACGAGGGATTCTCGTATCGCCAAATAGTTAGAGAAAAGCTCGTAAACGATAAAACAAAAAAAATATAATAGAATTAACTCGTTTTTCGGAATCATCGAGCAATTCTACATAGAAATTGGATAGTGGCTTCTGGAGAACAAACACCAAACTAAAATTTGTGATCCAGTGAAATCAGCGCGATTTTCTAGCAACTTCAGACTTGCACTTTATTAATAGCTAAAAAGCTACATTTTCAACATTTTTCTAAGAGATCTAATGAAAAATTCTCTGAGCTAATAGTTTTGTACGGCACTGTACTTAAAAGTAAACTAGGGTTAGCGAAACAAAAATGTAAGTATAGGATAACATTAAAAAGTCAGTCATATTTTTCGTTGCTGTGAATTTGTTTCAACTTCTGACTTTTCCTTAATATAATTGTAAAACTCTGTACACGCCATTTTAAACGTATCGTCGTCTCAGTAAACGGGTGTCGAATGTTACAAAACACGGTTTTGAGAAAATTGACTTTGAAGTTTAAGGTCGAATTAATCCGAAACTGTGCGGTAGATTTTTGTAATTTTTGAAGGAGGCGTAGTTGGTGTTATTAGTTTTGATTGTCCATATTTTTACATTTAATATCTGGATACCCTGCCTTATAGTAATATTCACTAAAGAAGATTGTGCTCCAAATTTTAGGCCTCTAGGTTAATTTTTATCACTAACTAAACGACTAACTAGTAACTACTAGTTTTATCATCTAACACGCAACTATTCAGTTGAACAACGCGTTCAGAAGGTGCAATCGCACCAGTTACTGAGCTGTTTCGCCTTCTGAACGTGCCAAATGAAAATTCGTCTCTCTTGAAATCAAGTTATATGGCTGCGTATGTATGTACATATTCCGAAATTTTTTTTATTTGTAAAGGCTCTCAAGAAAAACTAAAAATTCATATAAAATTACGCACAATAAATGGAAAATAAATTTTCTTCTACTAAAAATTTCTTAAATCAGTATGCAGCTCTTAAGAAAAAAATGCTCGTACATCTCGTCGCTACCATGTCCAACTATCGAATGTGAAAATCGGCACTTTTCAAAATTTTGATTTGCCACTAATAATTTTATTTCGTATAGCAGCATTGCTTAAGTTATTGTTTTTGACAACTTATTTGTTGGTTAATGACTGCAAATAGTTTTATAGAAAATTAGAGACGAGAAATAATACTTTCATAAAAATTTAAGTACATACATAGATTTAAAAAGCTGATTGAATACAAAAGCTTTATGAAAATGTCACATTAAACAACTGTGTAAATCTACGTTATTTTTTATAAATAAGGCCGTAAACATTTCCTTACATCGTCAATTTCCATATTCTATTTTTACTCTTTCAATTTCACTGACCAGCGCTGCAAACGATATCAACTAGTAGGCTAACAACCAGAATTGAAATTTAATACGCAAGTACTTACCGTACTACAAGTATACAGAGAGTAGATTTGCTACTCCCTTTTGGCAGCAGCAAATATTCACGATCCAGAAAATAAAGGTCGCGCCATTGGCGGACCGCTAACCCTCTCTTCGCCGCCAATCGCTGACGTCATAAAATACTTTTGTTTACATTCACTGTTGCCAACTTGATACTTTTCGCGCAAAATTTAGTGGGTATTCAAAACGCGAAAATTTTTGAGTTTGGTGGTTGGTGCGTTTTTGGTGCTTTTGTTTTTAGTTTGAAGACACCAAATTAGAAAATCTTAAAAAAGTTTTAGCAAAATTTATAGCAATCGTAAGTGTGGTAAGCAACTTTACAAAAATTTTAACAAAATCATGGCACGGTGACATAACCGACAACAAAACATGTGGCAGCACCTTCAATCATGCCAGAAGAAATCGACCGTCGTGCAAGAAACATTGATTTTTATTACTTTGAATCGGAATCCTTACAATAAAATTATGTATGTACATAAAGTCCATAAAATATACCAATAAAAATTTGGTGCTTTTTCAAATTCAAAACTTGGCAATACTGCCTTTTGTTCGATGCTTCCTCTTTTTCTTGCCGAGTTCGTCTTGCGCTCTCATTCTGGTATTTTTGACGTCATGGCCAGTTGCTCTCAGCTCGATTGGCGCAATCTTGTATTCTATCATTCTTGGCAAATATTTCTCGTACGCGATGAGAGAAAGTAGAGTACCTACTTAGGTGGAGTAATAGCAAGTACGTCAAGTATTTACTCTCTCCCCAGCCAGCAAAATCATCGTAAACAAGCTCGTAATTGGATATTTTCTCGAAGAAAAACCGTATTAAAAATCGTTTATGATAGCCGTTTACGACTCTTTTTCGAGCACTTTTTCGCTTTAAATTGTGCATCGCCTACGAACAGTCGTAAACGGATCGAAAAAGCATTCGTATCGAATATTTTTACGTCCGTTTTTTAATTGTAAACGAGTCTCGTAAACGATTAATTTACGTTAAAAAAGCGTTTTTCTACACTGCTTTATCTACTGTTTTTGAATGCTAAAAATAAAGGCAATTAATTAATTCAAATTATTGTAGTTCTTTTATTGAATGGAATTATAATTAATAAATATTTATAGTGCCGGATCAAAGTATTGGCACAGAGAATTTTTCGCAATGTATGCAAAGTTTTTCACCTGAATTTCTTTTCGCACATTATTTTTTTTAAATACAGTTAGTATGAAGATCTACTTTCAAATCAGATTTTTGAGAAAAATTCTAAGTATGCAGTTTTAAATCCCATTATATTTTAGTATAACATAGTGCAAGCTTGAAGTTGCCAGAAAACTGCGTTGATTTTTGGCAATTTTTTCACGCAGTTTCTTCCATGCAAATTATGTGCGACTTTTTTTTTTGTATGGAAGAAACTGCGTATAAGAAATTGTCAAAAAACAAAGAGGTTCTCTAGCTATTCAAGCGTGCACTTTATTATACTAAAATTAAATGATTTGAAAGTAGAACTTCATACTAACTATATTTTTATAAAAAACAATTAGAGAAGAAATCAGAATAAAAAACTTTGCATTCATGGCGAAAAATTCTCTGTGCCAATATTTTTTCCCGGCACTGTATATGTGAAGATATTTTCAGATAAATAAATATTAACAAACTATCTATTAACAAATTAACAATTAAATAAGAGGGGTTTAATATATATTATAAAATTGCTGAATTTATTTTTTATCTTTTTTGCCGATAGGCTGCCAATTTTTTTGCCGGTCGTGTGCATATTGGAAGTGCTTCTTTGATACGGAAATAAAAACTTCTTCGTGGGAGTTAAATTTTTGACGAAAAGCACCTAAGAAAATAAAGTGAAAGATTAAACTCCATTGGAAACCGGAAAATTTAATTAAGTAAAAAGTGGTAATAATTAATATTATGATCCGTACTTCTTATTGCCGCAGTCGTTGCCAAACCAATAGCGCTGCTTTTGGTACCAGTTCCCTTCCACGAGAAAAGTTTTGCTACCTCATCTGTAATAATTTTTTTTTAATGAATCATTTATTGACGCTAGTACGGATAAGGCTTCGGATTTCGCACGCCTTTTTAATTGAGAAGCCATCTTATCAATAAAACATTAAGTTCAATAACTGAAAAGACCTAATAAACTAGCAAATTAAAAAAATAAATAACTATAAACTTACGAGATAGGGGAATTAAACGTTTAAATCCTTTAGTGTTACTCCGCGCAGCCTGTGAAAGAATTGCAAAACTCATTAAATTAATTTGTATTTTTGAATTACATATGTAGTAGCTACTTACAAGAAGTTTAATTATAAAAGAAAGTGGTAGATCGTCCTTGGCGTTTGCACCAGTCTGCCAATAAATCACATACTTAATAATTTTCTTAAATTGAACTACTTATAAAATATTGTGATTGAAGAAAAATTGTCAACAAAACTAAAATTTTTTCTTGTGCTGACAAATTACTACAAGCCTCTTCTATTATATTTTTTTTGTTTTATCGTTTACGAGCTTTTCTCTAACTATTTGGCGATACGAGAATCCCTCGTAAAACATAATGTTCGTAAAATGTACGTTTTCTTGCTGGCTGGGTCAACGCCAAGTAGTGTATGTATGCGGAAAAAGAGTAACAATGTGTTGGGAGTAGAGCACGATTGAGAGAATACATTCTTGGGAGTAGAGTACAATGCAAGGAGTACTTATTGAACAAAATGCGGCAAATACACTTGCACTGGACTCTATTATGTTCACACTAGGGATGTTAATTTTATCGATTTTTACGATCGCGGGATTTTCGGGATGTCGTTGATTCAGTCCCGGGATTAGTCCCGGGATTTAGATATTTATTATTTTCAACAACTTAAATCGAAAAAATTGCATCAATATGGTTTGAGAAGCTCTCGTATCATATAATAAATAATAAGTAAATGGGCTTGGAACGTACTTGTTTATTTAAAGTGAAAATTATTTCATAAGTAACAAAACGAAACTCAGTAATTAAATCTAAATGCACTTAATAATACTTTAGCATGTGCATATGTACATACATATATGATAAAGTAACTTGAGGTATGTCGAAAAAAGCTTGGTGGAAAAAAAATTAAGTCAAAAAATTTATATTCTGGTTCAAAGAAGTTCATAATACTAGTGGCAGAAATAAAAGAAGTGCCTTATTTCGACCAGTTTTATATATATTCCTTTTGTTTATACATTATTTAAATTTTTAATATCTTATTTAAAGTCTACCTCATGCTACATATAATTAAATACATAGAAATGGGCATTTCTGTGGCGTCATAATTCTTTTAAAAAGACTATAATTTCAAAGATATGGTTGATTCCAAAACTTATTTAAAAAATTCAATGCAATGTAAAACAAAAATATAGGTACCAAATAAAAGAAAAAATTATGTAGAATTTGCTGGGGTTAGAAAGGACGATTAGGATTGCCCCTTTAATCTATTTTATTTTTTTAAGTTAGTCCTTAACATATAATTTTTCTCAAAATAAGAATTGCAAAATTTCAAGGATATTCAAGGATAAAATCATAAAAGGGCATTTTCAATACCTACTCGTCCCTTACGCACCAAAAACTGTACTCTGTTTTAACTTTACAGAATCTTCTCTTTAATTTGATACCCATCCTGTTTTTTTACACACATTGCACTAAATTTTTTTAACCATTTTTGAATTACTCATATCTTTCAAATTTCAAGGTTCTTTTAAAAAATCCTGACGCCAGAGAGAAAAATTAAGAACGCAATTTTACTGTATTTGGTCGTTGGTTTCGCGAAAATATTGCTTTTTTGTGTGTAAAATTGCCAGTCGCAAGCAAGAATGATAGAATCGTGAGTCGCAAGGTATTGTATGTATATTGAGCTTCATATTTATAAAAAAAATATTTAATATTAAATAAACAAAAGGAAGTATAGCCAAAACTGGTCAACATTCGGCGTTTCTATTATTGCCACCAGTGTAAATTACAAACCCCGAAAATTCCGCCAAGAATTCCGGGATTTTCGGGAATTAAAAAAGACCGGGATCCCGGGATTAACATTCCTAGTACACACCGATTTAATACCCAACTGCTATACCTAAACAAAAGCGTCAGCGTTGTCTGGCTGTCAAAAAATTCTCATGCCCATACAATTTGTATGAAGCATACCGAAACAACGCGGCTTCAACGCTGAGCGGTTGGAAAATCCGATTTTGACAGGGCGTTAGGTATTGAAGTTGGCTGCAGAAAACGGCGAAACTGTAATTTTCGTGTTATACACAAACAAACCTATGCTTATTGTTGGTGTTATTTCTGCATTTGACTTAAGGCCCGAATTCCACTTTCATCATCATCTACCTTACCCGTTGACTCTGCGCTGGTTAAATCGTTTGCTAGGCACGGCA
>NW_016158285.1:130421-132888 GCF_001687245.7 Rhagoletis zephyria | reverse complement strand
TTTTTTTTTTTACTGTGAATACGTTTTCGATACAAACTATGTTCGACAATTCATTTTGTATGGAAGACACTCTCAGCAAAACAAAATTGCTAAAATCACTGGTTTACAGCAAAAAAATGATCAATGGATGCCACTATCCAATTTTTATGTAGAACTGCTCGGTGATTCCGCAAATCGAGTTAATTTTTTTTCTATGGATTCGTTTTCGAGATGTTTGCAACTTAGTGTTATTCGACTTAAAACAAAAAGTGGTTGCACTTAATCACGTACATATATCTTACGAACCAATTTAACAATCATAAAATGAGATACGTCAAATCAAAGCTAATAAAATTGTCCATAAACCATATGTACATCACTTTCCGAGAGGACTGATACTTTCTGACAAATTAATTAATCATTCCAGTTTTTTATTTTTTAATGAAAAAATTTAATAAATCAAATTAAAAAAATCAAAATTAAAAAAATAACAGATTCTGTGCCAAATTTTTGCATTTGTGCTAAAGCCTGTTGTGTTACAAAAAAAATCAAGGTACTTATGAGTGAAAGCGAAGGATAAATCAAGAAGTAATGAGTGGTGAAATGAAAATATGCAAAGATTTTTTGTATGAAATTTTTCATACAAAAAAATCTTTGCGTATTTTCAATTGACTACTCATTACTTCTTTCTTTCTTATCCCTCGCTTTCCTTCATTAGTAACTTTATTTTTTTTTGTAATAGAACAGGCTTTAGCACAAATGCGAAAAATTTAGCACAGAACCTATTATTTTTTAAATTTTTCTTCTATAAAAGTTTGATTTTTTTCATTTTTTCATTAAAAAATAAAGCAAACTAGAATTATCAATTGATTTGTCATTTATTAATCAGTTAATTCGTTGTTTAAGGAGGATTTCATTAGCTTTGATTTGACGTATCTCATTTTAAAATTGTTAAATTGGTTCATAACATATACGTGATTAAGTGGAACCACTTTTTTTTTAGCTGAATAACGGTAAATTGCAAACATCTCGAAAACGTGTCCATAGAAAAAAAAATTAACTCGATTTTGGAATCACCGAGCAATTCTACATTTAAATTGGATAGTGGCATCCATTGAACATTTTTGCTGTAAACCAGTCTTTTAGCAATTTTGTTTTTGCTGACAGTGTCTTCTATACAAAATGAATTGTCGAATATAGTTTTTATGGAACAAAACTTAATTTTCAAAATTCATTGAAATTTTCCGAGTTTTGCTCAAAGTGTAGAAATTTTATTTTTACGTTTTTGATATAGTATAAACTGTATATCGTCGTTTAAAATACAAAACCGTGTATCGTCATTCTGCAAAACAGCGTTACTGACATTGGCTGCCAAAAATTGCTCTTGGCTCAGTCATTATCCCTTCGTTCTGAAATATACTAGCCAGAAATGCGATTTCTTTATAAAAAAGAGAACCATTTTGAAATATGAGTGTTTTTACCCTCTAGAAAATAATTTTAAAACTTCACATACGCGGTTTGCATTTTAAACGACGATATGCATTGTGAAAAGTTCTCTGTGCCAATAATTTTTGGCAGGTACTGTATGTGTATTTTGATCTTTAGTTGTGATAAATTGTTTGTTTTGTTGGTGTATGTTGAAATGATCTCATCTTTTTATGTTTTTGTTTTTGTCTTGTCAAAATAAAATTTTACTACATACTTTCGTACGTACATAAGTAATTTTTGTCTAAAGGAAAGGAAAGGGAGCGGGGAGTTGTTGGGCTTAGTGTTGTGTTAGATTTACCAAAGTGTCCCGGTTTGGCAACGGAGATATCTGGCAGCCCTAGAAATGCTCTTTATCTCGCAAAAAATAATTAGGTACTTTAACCACTATTTTAAAATCAAATTTCCCAAGCACAATTTTAGAGCCAATGAGAAAAGCAGCACCAACAATACCACGCATTGCGAGACCGTTTGCCTTTCACGCGTTTGTGTTTAGAGAGCGTCAACGAACCACATACATATTTCTCTCTATTCTCTCTTTCATCGCCCAGCAGGGCGATAGAAATAAATCTATCGCCATGAAACACCGCCAAGCGAACTTCGCATTTCGCTTTGGCTGTGTTCAATTTCATATGCTTACGGCAGGCCCTCACAATCGCCCGATTTGAACCCGATCGAAAAATATTGCTCTGTCTAAAGTTCTGTAATTGCGCCGTTGCCCACCGATGTAAGAATTGTCCCGGTAAAGAAAGAATGAAATAACTTTTTATTAATTTTAACCAAGGCATTTTAACTTTAATGATAATTACTCGCTGGATTAAGGCGCCTTTACACGGGTCGATTTTCTAGTAGATTTTTGTCGTTCAACCAAAATCGACCCGTGTAAATGACATCTCAACCACTAGCTGGTCGATTTTCCAGTCTACAGATATCGACCCTTATAAGGCCGCTTTAGCTCCTTATTTGTACAAGGATACGAGGAGAAATGAATTGTTTTTTATAA
>NW_016158285.1:115551-130002 GCF_001687245.7 Rhagoletis zephyria | reverse complement strand
TACTCATTGTCGCCGGCAAAATTAGAAATAGATTTAATTTGGCGACGTCGACAATTGCAGTCCTGCAGCCAAGATGTCGTGCTGTCGTCAAAATAATTGTGTCCGTAAGAACGTGTGCATTTAAAATTTGACAGATGCTGCTTGTCGCTTGCTGTCGTCAAAGTGTTCCGAGCTTGATGCTTGCGCTCTTTAAGCAGGCGCTCACTCTCTGTCCATGCTTGTATATGAGCAAATTTGACATCGATATAACTGTTGCCATCTTTGTGCCTTTCGCAAGAAATTAAGTGCGTTTAGGGAATTAAAAGGCGAAAATTGTTTAGTTTAGCGCTTGTTTTGTTCTTTGGTGCCCCTTTCAAGGCAATTTTATAATAAAAACGTGATTCTATGGTGACATTGTATTTGACTTACACATATGTTAGTGTTTGGCCGAGCTTCTCCTCTGGATAATATGCTCCAAGATAACCCAAACGCAATATTTTCACACAGTCTCTATCACGGAATCTATAGAATATTTTGCTAATTAGCTGGGTGTGCGCATTTGTACAAAAGTAAGCAATTGCATGAAAATAAAGCCTCTAGAAAAACCAAGTTTGGGAAATTGTTTTACGAATAAAAAAACATTTTGTAAATTAAATTTATTAAATTCATTAACTGCGCATAGTTGGAAATATTTATAAGTATTGTGTGATTACTTAAAATATTTGAACATACAGCTTTATATGCGAAAATACCATTAAACACAGCAACAGAAAATTGGTGTTTTTTTGGGGAAAATTGCGCTATTTTCAGTATTTTGGTGCTTTTTTAAATAAAAAACTTGGCGATCAGGGCTGCCAACTTGTCTCAAACCGTGCCATTTTTGGCACTATTTTACTTGAAATGGCACTGAATTTTTCAATTTTGCACAGTGTGCCAAAATGGCACTTTTGAAAAAAGCCAAATTTAAATACATTTTTGTGAAATCCTTTGCGTGTACTTCTTTTTCTCAACTAAAATTTTCTAATTTCTATAGTGTATACAACTGGTTTATCTTACTTTGACATTGGGCTTTTGTTTTAATTTGTCTAATTTTAATGCTAATGACACCTTTTTTGGCACTTTTAATTTTCTATTTGGCACGTTTTACCACTTTTTTATCCTCAATATGGCACTTCATAGCTATGTATGTTTGGCAGCCCTGTTGGCAAATTTGATCACTAGCTGACCTTCAGCAGCGCTCTTTGCTGGGTTCGGACCACAAAATGGAAGTAAATGGAAGTATTCGTAGTAGATGTGCACTTCTTATCGTCTGTTAGAAATGGCTACTAGCCTTATCGTGGAGAAAATTTTCATGTCAGGCAGGGTTGTATGAAATTGGGCCGATTTCGCTTATTTTTATTTTAAACGACGAAGAGATTTCTTTCATAAAATGTTTGTTATAAATGTCTTAATTTTAAGTGTGAAGTTTTATTCGCAAACTTAGAAAATAAGAAATTGTTTCACTATTAAGACACTTAAGATGCGTTTGTGTTTGTATATAGTGCCTAAATTACAAAAACATAATTTTTGCCCACTCCCAAAGGGTTAAGGTAAGGGAAAAATTGATATTTTCAAGCACTATGTACACATATGTATTTTTTTAAAGAAAGTTTTTTGCTGAGAACTTATTTAAATTCGAAAAACCGAATGTCAACTTGAATTAAAAGAACCAACACTGAAGTGAGTCAAAATGAAAATAAAAGAGCACAAATTTCTATGTAAAGCAAAATCTCTGGGAATCCTACGAGACATCTGCCGGTCATATGACCGGTCATCTAAGTGGGATATCTGCAGTCTTTTGGCATCACATTTTACATCAGAATTGAAGGGATTTCTGAAAAATCTGACCAGTTCTTTTGTGTAACTGTGATTTTGCATCCCTTGTCAACATATGGCCTCGGTTGATTTAACTCGGTTAACTTAAGGTCGTTGTTTTACTGCCTTAAAATTTAAGGGAAATTTTTACAGCGTTTTTTATGTGTAATGGTTTCTATTGGAGTGTATTGAGAATCGGTCAGTCTGAGAAGGCCTTGTAGGGAAGACAATAGGTTTGTTCGTCGAAAGTCCAGCGAGAATTATCACTCAAAATATCAGATAGTAAGAAAAAATGCTCCCAAATTCTCTCTCATGTAGACAAACTTGCAATTTTCTGTACGAACGCAAATTTGAAAGTTTTTCTGCCAGCTAGTGTCCACGGTTGCACTTCAAACAAAAGAAATTTGCATAGAATTTTTAAAATTCTTTCAGGGGGACAAAAAACAGGATCTACGTGTCTTGTCAGTCCGACTTTCTTCAACATACGTTTCAATTTCTTTGTCGGGTTTACTATATCGACTCTGGTTGAGATTGCATTCCGATTAAGAATACAGTTTTTTTTTGCCGAGTACCTTTCAAATCATTGGAATTAACTAAATTAATTAAGTAAACAAGTATTAACTTACATTTTTCATTTTAAAATCGCTCCAGTTTGTAAATTTTTAAATTTAACGAACTTGTTTATTCAAATTATCGTCGACAAAAAATCCAACCATGTGCCACAATCATATGTTTTTCCTAATTGCAAATTCTTGCTGGCAAAATTTTTTCCGGCTCGAATTTGTAACTTCTCTCCAAGAAATAGTCTTTTTACTCGTGATTTATTTAAATAAAACATGTGAAATTTAGTTGAAACATTTTAGCCGTTTTTAGCCGGTTTTATTTGCCAATTTAGCCGGTTCGTCCAAAAAGTTCTGGCAACACTGCTTGTGGTAGTGATCACATCTGCTCATATACACTCATCGTCATTTGAATTGCACACCCTTTCAATTCTTAGTATTTACAGTTTTCCGTTTGTATATTTAATATAAATTTTTTGTAAAAATATCGTCACTACATACGAATAAAGGCGCGCTGGTGTTTTGACGGTGAAAAAAAGCGTTTAAAAAAATTTTGCGAAAAAAGATGCATATAAAAAACTTTGGCGAAGTATGTTAAGAGTATTTGAGGCCGAAATTTTTGTNGCGAAAAAAGATGCTTATAAAAAACTTTGGCGAAGTATGTTAAGAGTATTTGAGGCCGAAATTTTTGTATGCGTCTTTTTTCGCCGTCAACTTTTGAGCTCGCGCCTTTATTCGTGCCTAGTGACGATATAGCATATTATACGGGTAAATGCAATTTTATAATTTTTTCCATTTCTTGGGCAGCATTTTATATGATTTTTCGTTTTTCTCGAGAGCTGGAAACAGTTCTTAAAAAAGGTCAACATAGGAATGTGCCATCCTAATGACCTGCAGTGAATAAGTTAATAATATTTTTAGAGAAATTTCTGATATGCAGTTTTGTAGCCCATTCAAATATAGTGTAATTAAGTGCAAGTTTGAAGTGACTCTAAAACAGCCCCGATTTTTCAAATTCATTTATTTTTTATTGACAGTGCTGCGCATTTTATTCCATATAAAAGTTTTGTCGAGCATACTTTGTATGAGAGAAAATGCGCAGCACTATCACCAAAAAAATTGTCAAAAATCACCGCTATTTTACAGACACTTGAAACTTGCACTTTATTGTACCCCTTTGTTGACATTTTTTTAACTCTGTATAA
Source organism: Rhagoletis zephyria (assembly GCF_001687245.7). NCBI lineage: Eukaryota > Metazoa > Arthropoda > Insecta > Diptera > Tephritidae > Rhagoletis > Rhagoletis zephyria. Next base: position 126,404 of record NW_016158285.1, on the reverse strand, counting down.
AGTTTTTAAATCGGATGTAATGAATATTAAATAAAAAAAATTAAAAGTGTAAATAATAAAGATTAAAAAGTTGAGCTATTCAAATGACGAGGAGTGTATGTGACGTACGTTTGGGAGAGTGAGCCTTTTTACTCCAGAATACGTGTGCAGTGGCTCTCATTGGTGTATTACAGGTTAACCTAATATTCGCGGCTTGCGTTTTGGTACGCATGCATACATAAATATATTTAATATGAAATTGAAACTTTCACATCAATTTGCGCTATCTTCAAACCCATGGTTTCAATTAAGTCCAAAAAGCGTTCCTTAACTCGGAAATGACAGCAAAAATGAGAGAGCAACGGAAATTAAAGAATACGCAAAAAGTGAGAATAATCTAAAAAGTTAAAAAAGTGAATTGAAATTGGAAGGAGGCAAAAAATAATTGATATAGTAAGCGTTTATTGTGCTTGTGCTTGTGTGAATGTGTTTTGTACATACATTTCCATTCTTATTTGATGTTAGTTTTGTTGTTGCCATTCTTTGGACTAAAAATTTGGATTTTTGCGTTCCTTTACTTTTCCAGTTATTCTCTTTTAGAGAGCGCATTTTGCTTACGCTCTGGCATTTTGCCACTTTCCAGATTTTAGTCTAAAAAGATAAGGAATGAACCTAATAAGATATTGTAGAACATTATGCTATGCATTACCGGCAATGCCTAAAAGAAGCAAAAATATTATAAGGCAATGCGTTCTAGAACACGTTACCACTAAAAACGATTACCAATTTTTTGCTGGGTGGTAACTGCGACGAATATTCTTTTATGTTAGGTTTGTTCCACACGCTTTCCGGGCTGTTTCGGTAATTAGAGCGTAAAAATACGTTACTCTCTCACAAGCGTCAAAAATGCGTCAACCCGTTCCAAAAGTGTCCAGAGCTTGAGGAACGCAAAAAACCACTTTTCGTGCCCGGAATCAACAAATCAGTTCAGTCAGTGATTTTATGTGTATTTATCTTATATAGCTAATAAAATTAGCTAATACCTACACTGAGGGAAAAAAATTTTAGAATAAAAAAAAACGTGCTAAATTAAAAAAATACGCATATGAAAGAGCACCAACCCAACTCATTTTAAATATAAGTATGCGCGTTATAAAATATGTGGTTGTGAAGTGCACATATGCTTTTTCGTAATTAAGAATAAAAAAAAATTTAACTTTATATGTTCCGTCTGATGTTAATTGAACCCGGACCCTCTTGGCCGCAACCAATTGTATCAAGCGTCTTTGCACACTCAGCTACAGGCATACATGTAAATGTGCTTTCAAATGATGAATTTGAATCAACATCATAGCGCGCGATTAGTGCATTATGTAATACCATGTATGTATGTGTGTATGTGTGTATGTTTTGTCACCGCTGTGTATGCTTTGTATACATTTGTATATGAAAAGCATCCGAGACGTGCAAAACGCCATCCGTGCAGTGAAAAATGCTTCATTTTAATACGGGCGTATTTGAATTGAATATTTCCATTATACGTAGTGTATGTATAATGGATTTAAATACGAACATTTTTAAACGGAAATCAAGTAAAATTTTTTTATTCTTACAACGCGTTTTTTTTTTCAGTGTACATTTCTGAACCTTTAGTGCCAATTTTGCATTTTACAACATTTGCTATCGGATGTAAACAAACAACAGCTGTTATTTCAAATTGACTTCTTGCACATTTCTGCCCGGAAAAAAGTACGGGCTGTTTCGGGCAGGAAGAAGAAGACATTTTCGATCCAAAAGTGGAAGGTATTCGCTCTCTATTACCCATTTTTCTAGCGTGAGGAACGCTTTCTGGGCTATTTTGGCACCCGCGTGTACCCGCAGGCTCGTGTGGAACAAACCTATTGATTTACAAACTTTTCTGCCACAATTGAAGCTACTCGTAGTAGTGCTACTTCAGAAAGGAGTTCTTTACCGCTTGGCTGGTTACAACCATGGATGTGTAGTACCAGGCTGTCAGGTGTAGAATTTTTACGTACATACATTTAAAAAGATATTGAAATTGACACTGAAAGGATAATAGGAAGATTTGCGAAAAAAAGGAAAACACTAAATTGAGTTTGCAAAATAAATTAGTATTATCGAAGTTCTGAATACTTTCTTAAATAATTCCATCTACGCAAAATCTACGGATTTTCTCAGTTTGTACTGATTTTGTGCTGGTTTTTATATTTAATAAATATTTTGGTGAATTGGTATAATTAACATTTACCTGAGGTTAACATGTTCAAACAAATGGTTTTTGACAACTCATATGTGTGAGAAAGCAATTTATTGAACGAGTCAATTCAGCGTTAATTAAGGCTGACAGGTGTAGCATTTTTACGTACATTTAAAAAGATATTGAAATTGACACTGAAAAGATGATAGAAAGATTTGCGAAAAAAGGAAAACACTGAATTTAGTTTGCAAATTAAATTAGTACTATCGAAGTTCTGAATACTTTCTTAAATAATTCCATCTAGGGTGGCCAGATGCGCTGATTTAATCAGTACACGTGCTGATTTTTTTATTGTACTGGTTTTTAAGAACCCGAAATCAGTATGCAAAATCTACTACTTTTTTGAGTTTGTACTGACTTTGTACTGATTTTTACATGTAATAAATATTTTTGTGAATTGGTATAATTGACATTTACTTGAGGTTAACATGTTCAAAAAATGGTTTTTGACAACTCATACGTGTGAGCAGATTGAAAGCAATTTATTGAATGTATACATGCAACGTTAATTAAATTTAAACCATTTTTAAAAAGGTGTCACCTTGAAATTGTTTCGTTTCCTAGCATTTCGCAAAACAACTGCTTGAATTCAACACAACATAATAGCCCTGTTTACATAAAAATCTGTTTTCGCCATTAAAAACGTTATGGAAAGTGGCGACAGGGGGAACGACGTCCTGTAAAATCCTGCAAATCTTGAAGAACCTGGAACAGACTTAAAGCCTATTTATGGCAACTTAACTTAACTTCACGTAACTTAGAACTTAGAAAATCAAAATGAAAGTTTTCGACGTGGCATTAAGTTACGTTAAGTTTCGGCTGTCCAAATATAAGCAGCATGCAATAAAGAGAACTTTTGAGTGACAACCTCTAAGTTACGTTAAGTTGCCATAATCAGACCTTTAGTATTTCAAACTGAATACGACTACTGCTGCTTTTGTGCTTCTTGTGCAATGGAAGTTCTAAGAATTTTGAAAAGGTGTATTTACTTAGATTTTCGATGCTCGACCACCTGTAATTTTACATATTTGCACAAACACATTTAAGACTATTCAATTTCATTCGTTTAGCGAAAATTCGGTATTATGCCTTTCAGTCAATATGTATTTTATTGTGAATGTTGTTATTAATAAGCACACCAACTAAATATGTTTTAAATTTACTTAAAATATGCAAACAAATTCTGACTCGAGCTCATCTTATGCTGTAGCTGAATGGGCTACAAAACTGCGTACTCCAAAATTATTTAAAAATTCGGATCAAAAAGTTAGATATTAGATAAAGTTAGGTACTAGTTGTTCTTTCGGGCTCGCTGAAATCCGACTTATGAGTGAGACACGTGGTCTCAATGCTCGCTTTAAGTCAGTTTGTTGAAGAATACCGCCTATGGTAGTAGGCCTCGGCGAAGTCGATAAGCTTCAGTCCGTTATTGGACGTTTCGTCGTTGATGATGTATATTCGGACGGTAGGACCAAGGATGCATTGTAACGTTAATTTTAGCGTTTACCAAAAAAAAAAATCAATCGTTTCTGTTGAAACGGTTCAGATTTTTATAGTTTAGGTAATTATCAAAATAATTCTATTTTGCTAATTAACGAACATAAATTCATTTTATTTCATTGTTAACGATTGAGTTTTGTTTCGTTAATTTAGCTCTGAAACGAAACGAAATTATTTTCATAAGTTATTTTTGCGCATCAACAAAATGAAATCGATTCATATACACAGAGAAATTTTCGTTTTCAAATTTGTATGGAACGTTTTACTTTTAAAAACGTTTTGACCCAGGTTTTGCACCTACAATATTTATTTAAATTTTGAGAACGAAAATTTTCAATTCAATTTCCAAAATCCATGTTTTGGTTTTTGATACGAACATTTTCAAATCGTTTTTAGAAACGATAGTTTGATAATTGAATATGCGCATGTTGAAATTAAATCCTAAAATGTTTTTTCTTCATTTTAAAAATATGAGTTTTCAAATATGATATTCAAATTTTATTTTTATTAAATCACAACAAGTCGTTTGGTGCACACATGGTCAAAAATATATTGATATACTTATACTTATAAATAAGTTACAACATTTAATAAATGAAATACAATACAATGTTTTACATATTACTATATACATACATACAGATGTTCTTGCCTCACTACCAAGCTGGGCCTGCTAGTTTTGCTTCACGCTGGTCAAATCCTGTAATTTAAATTAAGAAAATTTTAAATTATTATTTAATAACCCATAAGAATTTGTTTTTGTAAGTTACTCTTACCAAAGCTTTTTTCGGTCAAAGAAGTCCACCAATGTCCCTTATATGTAGTTATAGGGGTTACAATGGCAGTATTGTTTGTATAACTTCATCGCCTTTTCTGAAGATTCAAGTAACTTATTTATCTGAACACAATTTTTCCGACAAATGATGCAAACATATGAAAGTTTTTCATTAAAGCTAGGTATCTTTTTAAATTCTAATGCAAAATATTTTAGTTTTAAATATTTTTCATACCTAACTGATTGAAAATAATTTAACGTTTTTATTTTAAAAATGTCTAGTTTTTTTTTGCTTGTTGAAAATTGTGTCGCTCTACAACTTGTTGGGAAAATATTCTAAAATGTTTCATTTAAGTTTTTAAAATACGCGTTTTTGACGCTATTTCTTTAATGTTGATTGTTCTCCTCAGTAAACAAAAAGTGAATATATTATAACGACCGTTTTTGTTTTGCGAATGTTTCGTTTTAAAGTCGTAAGTACAAATACTGTATTTTTTATTTTGTATGAAGTAAAATTATATCAAAAAATTTTATTTTACAATTTCTTTTAAAAACTTGCATTTTACCTGTATCATTTTCTCTGTGTAGTTTGTTGAGCATCTCTGGGTGGGACCAAAGATTCCTTCCTTGCTCACCCTGGAATTGATACCACCCACAGACATCATTGGCAAAATCGTCCTTCTCTTCCGGCGGGGCGTGGGCGCAAATAAGTGAGATGACGCTTTAATGCAGATAGTCGCGAGACTGTCATCTACAATAGTGAACGACAATACTTGGCGACGGAGTCTCTCCCACACCACAAATCCAACACCGAATCCGCCTTCCTTTGCCTGGCAGCTGTAGTAGACGTTCGCATGCCACCCAGCATATTTTGCCTTACCCCTTCCATGTAATTTCTTGAAGGGCAGGGAAGTCAGAATTTGTCTTCCCCATTAACGGTTTGGACATTCGAGGAGCATGCCCAAAAATCATAATCTTTTTACCGTTTTTCGTGGTCGTCATCAAGATTTTGTATTTCATTGGTGGGTTTTTTTTACTAAGCTGGTTCCAAGCCCAGCCCATTGCTGGGGAAATACGATGTTATATCACATATAAATCTTGGTATAGGGAAAGTCTAAATATGTGGTTAAATCAGCCGAGCATGCGCCTTCTCAAAGTAGATTTTTCAAGAATATTTGGGCTCATTCAAAGGTGTTTCTTGATATCATTAAAAGTTAAAAACCCAATCAAAAAAATGTAACACATTTTAAAACTTGCTCAAGCTTTTATTTCAATTCTGACAAAATTTACTTCACTCTATTCTAGCGTCACCAATTTGTGTAATTACCGAATATATGGGGTTTGTGGTCACTGTGGCCAATAAAACGAGATTTTTTTTTATACCCGAGCGCGCTTGTGCACATAACGGTTGTTTGTAACAGCCAAAACGCATAGAGCTAGATATAGACAAATGTATACATAAATGCTCAGAATGAATAGAGAAGTCGATTAAGCCATGTCAGTCTGTCCGTCACGATGACTCGAGTAAAAGTTGAGATATCTCAACGAAATCTGGTATGTAGGTTTCCATTTATCCAAGGTAGGTTGGTATTGAAAATGGACAAAATCGGACTGTAACCACGCCCATCTCCCATATAACGGTAATTTTCAGAAATACGAAAACTGCGATATTTTAGTAACTACCGAAGATTATTCACTCAAAATTGATATTTGCAATAAATTTTAGAGGAAAAATAAGAATATTATAAGTTTTTGGAAAATCGGCGTAGCCACGCCCACTTATTACATGTGTATAGCTTGGTAACCGCTACACCGATTTCTTCCAAACTTGGCACAGTTGTTGGCCTTGGCACAGCATACCAAATGGCTGAAAAGTTTTAAAATCGGGCAATAACCACGCCCACATCCCATATAACGGTAAGTTAGAAAAATACAAAATTTTCCATAAATCAGTAAATATTAAAGCAAATTTATTCAAAATTGATGCTTGCAACAATTCTTTACCAAGAAATACGTTTATGATAAAATTTTGGAAAATGGGCGTGGCACCGCCCACTTATGATCACATATATGTATCTCGGTAACCGTTCTACCAATTTGTACCAAACTCGTTAAGGTTATTGTGCTTGCTACATAAAAGCAAAACGTTGAAAATTATTGAAATCGGACTAAAATTGGGGCCGCTTTTCATATAACGGTAAATTTCAAAACTGCTTGAAATAAATAACTAATTTAAATAAAATAAATTTACTCAAAATTGATACACCCCGGCTTCCGATGTAGCGATAGCTTTCGGAAAGATGAAAGTAATATATTTAATACTTGCGCCGGGTATTTAATGTTCTGCTCCGCCCGAACTTAGACTTTCTTACTTGTTGTATTTTAATTATTTACACAAAGAAGCTGCACAATTTCACCTAATTGTACTTTGCCAGTTAAATTTATGACTTTCTCCAAGCATCATTTCGTTCAAGAAAAAAAGGCTACGTTCATGTATTTTCTGTACGGCAGATGTAAAAAGTTCAGTGAATAACTTTGTAAAATGCACGCTACATATCTCTTGACACAAGCAAACATTTATGAAATGTTTAGTGGCGCAGCTTTTCATTAGAACCATCATAAAGTTATGAACTTAACCCACTTTTGGAGTTGGTGGCGTATGAGCTGTGTATGCGTATCGTATCTATGTAAACATATGTAAGTATGTACATATGTAGTACATAATTAAATTAACAATTCGATGCCACCGTTTTGGGCGGTTGCGTAGCAAGGCTGTAGAAACTGATGCTATGGGATAATTTGTATTTGTGAAACGTGCGCTGGAAATCACCGCTTGAGACAATAGTTTCATTCATTCATGGATTTTATTTCATTGTCGCCAGCGTTCAATCGGTGGCGTGATCAATTAGCGTTTGAAAGATATTTTCGTTAAATTTTGGTAAATTTCTGAAGCGTATGTGTGACCATTACGTCAGTGCTGAATAGCGTGTTGCTTTTACTGTCTATTTAATATTTTGTATAAATATATTGTATGTATTAGCGAGTTAAATTAACGACAAAACGTTTTCTCTTTGGCTGATGAAGATTAACGATCAATGGAAGCGCTCAGATACAGGTAATAGATCATTTAATCACCACTCCGATATGATCTGAAATTCTCATGGTGCGTAACTCTGGAAGAATTTAACGTTAATTGAATTATGTTAACAGGCCTATTCTGCGTTGGTTCCAAAAATTATGTTACCGGTAAATAAAGTTCCTCGTAATTTTTCCCCTTTTGCGCACTGGTAAATTTTGTTACCATTTCATATTTAAACAGGTAACAAAATACTGGCCCGTGAAGCAACTCCAGAATTTATACAAAACTTTATAGCTGAATTGATGAATAGATTAAATTGTTACCTAGGTACTTAGAATTGCGGTTACAAGAAGTGGTGTTACTTTTCGGAAACAAGAAGAATAGTCCTGTAAGTTGAAAATATTAAAGCCCGGAAATATACGCGTTCACGCGGCGGATCTCAGGAACCATTTTAAATTTAAAGGGATTGGTATCTTAAATATAATCTACCGTGCAGACAATATTATATAAATCCATATACACACATGTATTACATATATATTGCTAGTACAATACATATGATCGCAATGTGTTTTCAATTCGTGTCCCACTCGGAAAATAGGTAAGCAACTTGCGAGGTAATCCATGTTTTCTTTCAGTTTTTAGTGCCAAAATTGTTATATTGAATTATGTCATGTACTACTAAAGCAAAAAATGAAGACCCCCGACGACGCATTACGCTATCAGTTGCAAAATAACGTGTCGCCGAAGTATGTCGGTACATTCTAAATTCCTACTTACATAAGGCGGCCACGCCTTTGTTAAAGTAAGGGAGATTCAGCAGTGAAGTGGTAAGGACCGCCGGGTGAAGTGTAAGTTACTGGTAAGGTATGTTTTTTTTTTTTTTGATATTTATAAATGAAATATTTGTTGATTGAAGTATTTGCTTGCAATTTTTATACTATATTGATGGCTGAGTGGAAGATCGACCTATCTGGGTAGCCAGTTCAGGAACGCCCTACTTCAGAATTGGGTTGAAGAACGCCCTATCTCAGAATTCGGTTCAAAAACGCCCTATCTCAGCTGAAAATGCATTAAAAATGTGCTGAGATAGATCGTTTTTGAGTCCGCAGCTGGGATAGGGCGTTCTTCAATCAAATTCTGAAATGGGGCGTTGTTGAAAAATTTTCTGAGATAGGGCGTTTTCGAACTAGCTGTCGACATAGGTCGATCTTCTACTCAGTCATCGATATGTAAATGAATTAATAAATGCTTATTATTGTTGCTAATAAAAGGCGTATTAACGTCTTTGTTTGGTTCTCTGTAGGTTTGGATGGTTAGTAATATTTTCTATGAAATTAACACACTTTCATTTTGTGAATTTAAGTCTAAATAAGAAAATTTATTTTTATATTACATGCTTCATATAAAGAGGCTGAATCAATTCCTAAGTGACTTAATGTCAATTGACATTATTTCACTTTTGGCCTGTGTATTAATGTCACTGACATTAATTCCATTGACATTATTACACGTCACCTTTATGGCACTTTAGCTAATTACAGTGGCCGATTTAACGGTCAGCAAAAGAAGCAATGCTGACTGGGCCCATAACAGAAGGGCCCAGTGTCTCACCAGCAACTACCTCAAGTGCAAAATCAGGAAATTTTCTCATGTTTTTCTTTTGTGCATTAACCTGCCACATTATAGATAAAACGTACGTGCGTATGTATAAATGTGAAATCCGAAGCCAACGTTTTCTAAAAAAGGAATTTTGTTGACAAACATACATATATACATGTACTTTAGGGTGCTCCAAAATAACTAACCTAACGAATTTATTGCGTTAAAATGACCTATTTAATGAGAAAAAAATTCTCCCATTGGTAAAATTTGTATTCCAATTTTTAAAGGTGTCGGTGGACATTTGAAATTTTTCATGAAAATAAAAAGAAAAATAAATAAATTTCTTAAAAATGTTATAACCAGGGAACGGATTTTATGGAAATTTTCTTTTTTTCTGCTAAAGAGATAGAGTATATTCGATTAAGAATGTCCACGATTTAGCTTTCCCAGATTGCATATATGCACATTTGATGTTGCCTTTTTTAAGATATTTGTCGGCCGCTGTGGTGTAGTGGTAAGCAGTGCGCGCTTCCACTCCGCAGCACCTGGGTCAAAGCAACATCGCAAAAATATAGAAAAAAAAGTTTTTTCTTAACAGCGGTCGTGTATTTCTGCCATGAAAACAGCTTCTCACAAAAAAATACAGTCGCCGTTCGTAGTCGGCGTAAAACTGTAGGTCCCTCCGCTTTGTGTGACAACATCAAGGCGCACGCCACAAATCGGAGGAGAAGCTCGGCCAAACACTAACATATGTGTAAGCGCCAATCTATTGTTATTAAGATATTTGCCTTTTCTACCTTTAAAAAAGTGATTACAGCATTTACAATTTTTTTTTTTAGATTAAAAAATATACACATGCCCATGCGGCTTATAGAAGCGCAGAAAGCAGTGTCGATAACTAATTGATAACTAAATAAGGGTAAGCTGGTATTGAAGGTTCAACCANAAAAAATAAACATAGGGGCGGCAATTTTTTTGTTGTTGACGGTGCTGCGCATTTTCTTCCATGTAAAAATTTTGTCAAGCATACTTTGTATGGAAGAAAATCAAAAAAAGGGTGCGCTATTCAAATGACGAGGAATGTATATAAATATGTAGTATATTTTTGTTATTTTTATACTACCCAATTATATGTAGGTACATTTTTTGAAAAATTGTCCTGCATTTTCAAAATATATTTGTGGTCACCGTATGTATAGTACGTTTACCGGTTCAAAGTTGCCCTTTAATACTAAATAATAATTTGGGCCGAAATGACACAGAAACACTGTGGGTGTATGGGAAGACTACTAGAACACAAAACAAAAAAATTTTCTTTTTTGCAAACCCATAGCTGATTATGCTTTTACGAATATACATCGCCGCAGCTTATTTAAAACTACCTAACTCTGTAATTAAGGAATTTTTTTATGAAAATCGGGACATTTTCACCCAATTAATGCAAAAGGGTTAAACCGTAAAATTCAGTCCCTCCGGCTGCCGAATTTGCACAAACTACAGTGGTAGCCAAAAATTCCCCTGACGAGTATCAAGTAGCGAAAAAATTAAGACGCTCCGACGCTGAGTACCTTAGGGCCAAATTCACAGTGCGTAGTTAGCTCAGAATCGGAAGTTAACTACAGATTTTTGTACTACTA
>NW_016158285.1:86640-111627 GCF_001687245.7 Rhagoletis zephyria | reverse complement strand
AAACTTCAAAGTGCATCTTGTAGTTCAATGTTACTTAGAAACTCGAAAGGATAAAATAGTCAAAGTACTAATTTTTCATATAAGGAAACTAGTTCATAGTTTTCTCTTTTTACTTGTAATATAAAAATTTCTAAAATAAATATATTTTTTGATTGTTCTTCGATTTTTCTGTCTTTTTTAGTGCCTTATTTTGCTTTTTTGGCAATACCTTTTTTTTGCCTTTTCCTGCCTTTTTCGCTATTTTGTTTTGCCTTTTTTTGCCTTTTTTGCAATACCTAGTGCCTTTTCCTGCCATTTTCGCTATTTTATTTTGCCTTTTCCAGCCTATTTCGTTACTTTATTTTGCCTTTTTTATAGGTTTTTAGGTCCTAAAAATCCGTTCCCTGCTTATAAGCAACCTATAAATAATTTTAGATTCCTCCAACGAAAGCGAAGGCTCGGATGTAGAATCTTGAGACATTAAAAAATGTGAAATTAAAGCTCAATTGAAGGCCTATCTTAAAGAAAAACGAGCTCATCTCGGTGAAAATCCTCTCGATTGGTGGAAAACTAAACTAAAATACGACAAATTGACAGATCTGGCCCGCTAATATTTGAGCGCTCCACCCGCCAGCGTTCGAAATCCAGGGCTGGCAACTTAGCTCAAACCGTGCCATTTTGGCCTTATTTTACTTCAAAAGGCAATTAATTTTTTCAATTCTGCACAAAGTACCAAAATGGCCCTTTTGTAAAAAACATAAAATTTCAGTATACATATTTGTGTGAAATCCTTTGCGTGTAGGTACTTTTTTTCTCAACTAAAATAATCTAATTTATAAAAGCTATTCAACTGGTTTATCTTATTTTATCATTGCACTTTTGTTTTGAAAATGTGGTTCTCATTTTATTGCTAAATAGAAATGATTAAAAAGAATGGCACCTTTTTTGGCACTTTTATTTATCTATTTGGCACATTTTGTCACTTTTTCATCCTCAATACGGCACCTCTAAGCAAAGGATACTTAAAAGCCCTGTCTCAGTGAGCAATTGTTCTCTGAGAAATCGCCTCATGCAATAAAAGGCAGCAAAATTACTTTGTTTTGAAATATAATATCCCCTTTTGAACTTTGACTACTGGATTAAAACACTGTATAGGTACGGTGACCATAAATATATTTTGAAAATGCAGGACAATTTTTCAAAAAATTTACCTACATATAATTGCGTAGTATAAAAATAACAAAAATATACTACATATATACATTCTTCGTCATTTGAATAGCGCAGCACCGTCAACAAAAAAAAAATTGTCGCCCCTATTTTTTTTTTTTTTTAATTTTCAAAAATTTTTTAAATGGGATGTAGACGTAGAATATGCTATATTTTTATAAAAAGTTAATGAATATTAAACAAACAAAAGGAAAACTGTACCTACTAAGTATTAAAAGGATGCGCTATTCAAATAACGAAGAGTGTATATTTCTTAATTATTAATCCAATTTTAAACTTTAAACATAAATCACATTTGCTTCATTGGTATTAATCTTTTAGTAATGAATATTTACAAAATTATAATAAGGCATATTACATATTACTTTACACGAAATATGAACCTCTGTAAAGTAAATTTTTTAGGCAATTTTTGGATCGTTGAACACGAAAAAATACCCATGGTTTCAAAGAAGTGTTTTCGAGATTTGTTCGAAAAACGTATTTTTAGTACTTTTTCAGTTATTCCTCAATATCTCATGAAACGACCAACAGTTCGAAAGGTATTGATGGGCTCTTTGCAAAAATATATATTTTTTGTGCAGATTGTGTTCCGTAACATCTACATTTCTCATCAGATTTTCATTTACTGTAAAAAGAAAATGATTGAAATTTCAATTTTTTGATTTTGGTCGCTTGTAACACTAACAATTTTCATCGAAATCGGCAAGGAAATTTGGCTTGGAAACTTTTTTTTTTCTTAAGCGATTAGCACAAAATTTGTAGAACAGTGTTATCGATATATTTGATGCTGGTCTTCAATTTCTCGTCATCCATTCTCCATAACCGTACAATATTTAGAACGCATTGACTAGTTGAACCTTCAAAACCAGCTTACCCTTATGTAGTTATCAATTAGTTATCGAATAGTTATAAAATATCGAAGAAAATGCGGGACAAAAGCAGGACACTTGGAAAAAAGTACATTTTGGGGGTTTTCTGTTTTGAAAAACTACGCAGGACAGACCTTTAAATAACAGTACGGTCCTGCAAAAAACAGAACGGATGGTCACCGTATGTATAGGCTAAGCACTCGTTCAATGTTCAAATAATTTAAAAATTTTTTAAGTAAGAGGCATTTCATGTCACCGTTGAACATGTCACAGTTGAAGAGATTGAAGGTGTAGGTGGCATGAATATATGTGCAGCATATTTTGACGGTGGGTTGCCTATTTACACGGGACTTGAATTTTAAGAAATCGTCATACATACCTTTCTTTAAAGTGCTGTATCTTGGAAACCTTTTAAGGGAACTTAATGATAAAAAATGTATTTCCTCCGTTTTATTATGCGCTTTAATTATAAATTTTTTCCATTAATGTGCAACGTATAAAAACAAAAAATTAAGTAAACATTTATCTTTTTGATTTTTTTTTTTGATTATAGCATTTTAAAAATTTGTTCTTTTTAAATAAAAACATTGTCTATAATGTCAACTTTAGGTACCCAAATGGGCGTAATTGGCTACTTATGCGTATGGACTCTAGATCGTCTAGAGCGCAAGCAATGTGATAAATAGACATTGAAATTTTATGAAATATTATATTTTTGAAACAGGGAAGGGTGTGAAAAACAAAAACAATATGAATAAAAGATATTAACTTTACTAAAGGTCTGAAATCATGAAAACCCCTTCACGAAAATGGCAGAATTTAACTTTGCTGTAAGTTCACATGGGAAATCTGCTTACGACGTGGAGGAAATTTTAAGAGACTAGCAGCTAGAGCAGAGGTTCCCAAACTTTTTTCCCTCGTGAGCCCCTTTCCAAATTTTACTGGTTTCGGTGGACCCCCTGCTACATTTCTGCCATATTCCCAAAACTCGTAAAGAAATTTTAATATTAGATCTAACGATGGAAATTTTCCTCGCGGCTGTGTTCCAACCTTAAATTCGAAGTAATGAAAATAAAAATAGTGTTTATTCATGTGTTCTATTTGTTAAAATCATATGATTACAGACTTCATAGAATTAAAATTAAACATTAATAACGTAACGCAACTTAAACAAACAATCGACAATTAAAAAAAGGCATAATTTTAATGGGAGGGATGTATTTGATGTATTGACAGCAAACTATCAATATTTGGCTTCAGTTTAATAACCGCAAATCTCCCCGTTCTGTGATGTTTAATCTGCTGCTTTTTTTTGTTATTAGATTTCTAACTACACTAAAACTTTTTTCGACAAGGTATGACGAGGGAAACGCTAGCAAAAGTTTTCTCGCAATTTCCCACAGCCCAGGATATTTTTCGGGTATTTGTGCCTGCAGCCAAAATGTTTGATAGCCTTTTTTAAATTTAACCTTCAGCTCTTCATTGGTGCTAAGGTCGAGTAGCTCCTCTTGTAATACTACATTCGCCACTTCCGTTTCATCAAATGGGTCTATGATCCATGGTGGTATTTCCATAGTATTCAACGCATTGCTTCTTATTCTGTTAACTGCTTTAATCACAAATTGAAGCGATTTGTGCAATCTATCGCTCAAATTTTTTGCTACCAGATGTTGTCGGCGGATGACACAGTGAATTGCAGTTACTTCTGGTATAATTCTTTTAAGATGGCTTATAAACCCACGATATCGCCCGAACATGGCAGCAGCTCCATCTGCTGCCACCGAAATAATGTTTGTAAATGGAATAGATTTTCCCTTAAGAAAACCACTCAGGACATTAAATAATGATTCGCCTATAGTGTCCGTCTCTAAAGTTTTCGCGAATAGCAGCCAGCGTTTCCAGGTTGACGTTTTTAACGGTGTTTGGACGTTTTTTTACCCTGTTGACGTTTGGACGTTTTTTGTGTAAAAAATGACGTTTTTTAACTTCCCAGTAATTTTTCTTTGTTACTAAATCTTATAAGTGGAACTGATTTTGAATTATTTTCTTAATAAATCTTTACAATCTTTGTGTTTTGCTGCAGCTGCTTCAAAAGATTTTTTCTGGACTTTTAGACTAAGGACCCCGTGTTCAAAGGCTGGTTGTGTAAACACTTGAGACTAATTGTAATGTTTGCAATTGCACATTAAAAGCCAAATCAGAAGAGCTGATCTATTGCAACACGCACGCTCGCAAAAGCATCAAAAAAGCTGTAGCAGCATAAAAAGTCAGAAAAAAGTAGGCGACTTTTTTAAGACTTCATTGAAAATGTAATGAACGCAAAAAATGCTTAAACCCTGCAAGAACAGTGACTATCATTTGACAAATCATTTGAGTAGCAAGACTGATGGAGATTTCGGTCACTGGCTACCTACAAGTTTCTATCAAATTCTAAAGGGCAGTGTGAAAAATCTGATGGAAACTTTTGTGTACGTGTGATGCTTCATCTCCTTCTAACATATACGTTCTGGCATATTGCTAGACTGCTTACTCCCTTTGAGTTCGGCCTTCAAATTTTAATCATCAGTGATGTAAATCTTCGACAATTATGAGAGATCAACCTTGATAGAAATATAAGTCAGTAATGTGCAATCAAATTTGATGTTATAACCGATCAATCATGACACATCAAGTCTGTCATGTTTTCATATCATTGTTGATTACTCACAGTTGATGTAAAAATTCGTCTAGTCTGATCTCTCTCCCACGATATAGAAATCTANTCCGAAAATGAATGTTTAATACCGCTGGCTGCGTCCTCAGACACACCTTTTATTTTTAATATATGTAATTGACCTTTGAAAAATTTATGTACAGCAATTAGAACGTGAAATATGTATTCCATAATATAATTCAATATCATGGCTTGTGCATACTCTGGATCTTTTAATTTTGTTTCTATTAAATCCACAGCGCAATAGGACTGCAGTGGTAGAGAACTGGCGATGCGATGCAATTTTTTAATATTGGATTCGTAAATCCGTTTTTCTTGCTCATGGCGGTAGTAAAAGCTGTTTTATTCATTTTAAATGAAATATTTTATAAAACTTATCTTTATTTTTCCACAGCACTTTAAGTTTTGAGCATCTTTTCGTTTTGCGTCTTTCTTTTTTCTGTTGATGTGCGCATTTGAACTTCTTCAGTACCAAGTACTTTATAATACGGTTTTATTTATTACGTTTATATATAAAAAGAATGTCATACCACAATGAAAACTTTTATTTTTACTTACTTTTGCTATGGGCAGGGTCGAATAATGATAAAATTAAAATTAATTAACTAATTAAGTTCAAAATTATTTTCAAGTACTTCAGTACTCGACATTATTTGGCAGGTACAACTACTTTTGTTGAGCACAAAATGCAGCCCTAGTGAATCTTGTGGTTACTATGGCAACCAACTACCGTTAGTTCTATCAGAATTGACACTCACTTGATCTATCAAATGACAGTCATTCCCTACAGAGCCAAACTGGTATATAAAATTTTGCATATGTGTTAGTTTTCGTTGTGAATGTGTTGGAGTTTCTGTCAATCGCGTCTTGTAGGGAAATATTGCTATGCTCCTTCTTAGCAGAACGTAATTTAGCATTTTCGACAACCGCCCCTCTAGCCAACTGTCTACAAGAAAAAAATTATTAAAAACCAACGCGATTATGTAGCCCCTTTAAACTTGCACATTATTGCCCTGAAATTTAATCAGCTATCAAACTGCATAATCAAAAAAATTTAAAAAAATCTGAATAAAAAGTGGAAAATATATCTGAAACTTTGCAGATTTTTTATAATTTTTGCACAAAGTTTGAAATGTGGGTTTATATTTTGTTTGTTATATAATGAGCTTGGCTTATATGGAAAAATAATAAACATTAAATAAACAAAAGAAAACAGCCAAAATCGATCAAAATGTTGACGACTTAATCAGCTGATCACAAGTGTATATATCAAATCATTTTTATATTAACGATCTCAAACCAGTTTACAATGAATTTTAATATACCTTACGTACATATGTACCTTTGTATACAATAAAAGTTTAATAAGTACAATTTTTTGTACATTCATTTGAAAAAGACGTTTTTGGGTAGGAAATGACGTTTTTTCGGACCAAGAGAGACGTTTTCTCATGCCGAAGATAGCAGCTCTTCATGGGTTTCTTCTTCCATAACAAATCGTCCATATGCCAATAATAATGCTTCATTATCAGATGAAGTTGACTCGTCCACTTGAATAGAAAAATGAGTTGTCTGCAGATAATTACGAAGAAGCTTTCAATATCAGAGCTCATTTCATCAATACGTCTTTGTACAGTGTTGTTACCCAAAGGAATTCTTTTGAGTACGTCCTGTGGAGGTTTGTGTAGAACAGTTTTTAAAACCTCTTCAACAGCGGGTAAAATTAATTGTTCTCCGATGGTGTTCGGTTTTCCAGATTTCGCTATAAGCAATGAGATATTGTAAGATGCCCGCAAGCCATCATCGTTAGTTTGAGACGTATAAGCGAACATATTATGTACGGTCGGTCCGTTTTCATATTTTTCCTTCAATGTTTGAAAATATTTTAAATCTTTATCTATTTTATCAGGATGACATCTTCTTATATGACCTTCGAGCTTCGATGGCTTCATAGAGTCATTGCTCAAGACTTTGTTAAAAGGCATATGGGCAATCTGCCTGTGATGGAAAAAACAAATTTCAAATAATCAACACTTTACTGTCGACATTTTTCTTAGATTCAGCCATGTTTTGTGTCAGTTACCTACACCTAACTGTATAGTTTTTTTTAGTAATCATAAGGTGATTTTAACAGGATATGGCTATTTTAACAGAATATAAAAGGACTAATTAACTGTTGTAATGAAAAAACCAAAATACCGGCGGCAAAACTGATTTTAATTAATAAAACCAGTAAACCGCTGAGACCTATATAGAGGTTTTCACAAAACTTATTTTAAAGTAATATACTAAATTTTTTGACTAATTATATTTTGATTCATTTATGTAAATTCGAGAGAAAATACTTTTAAAGGTGATATTTTGATATCAAAACTCTGCTATTTTAATGACTTATTTATTACTTTGATGTACATTGCGAGTGGTACATAAAGACACATACAATTTATGAAAATATTTTTAATTCTTGATTCCGTATATACCTACTACACGCAAGCATAAAAATTCTAATATTATTACATTAGAAAATAAAACTATGTATAACAAATATGCAGGTACTTACTTTTTTGCTGCACTGGCAAACACACATCGATTCACTCACACTATTCTTTACAAAATTCCGGAAACGAGTGAATAACGTTTGTCCTTGGCTTTCGTATTTATATTGAATCAAACAAGTTCACGCAAGCACAGCACAAGTCGTATCCAATCCCTTTGCACGTATGAAAGAGCGTTGCGGGAGAGCGGGCGGCGCTTTGCAAGTCTCGACAAGCGTTGTACTGAATATCGGATATGTAAGTCTTTACTAGCGTTATTTACATATATTCACTTCACTAAAAACTCCACACATATTTGGCTCACTCATAAATTTACATTAGGGGTATTGATAGCATCACTTTTATTTTCATCGCTCCGAGATATAGAGTAATGCGAAAAATATTTATCACTCACATTTTTAAAACACAAAACTTGAAAAAAAACAAAAACGCTAAACTGTTTACTCTAAACTTTAAATTCAGACACTGACAATAGTGAAAAGACCTAATCTAGAAGAATATACGTATGAGAAGAACCATGGTGAAATTATAAACAGGTGAATTAATAAAACAGCTTTCTCGCTTAATTTTCTTTAGTTTTTTGACATTCGGCTATCTTAAAGGAATTTTTAGAGGCAAATTTTCAAATAGAAAGTGCCAAAACTTTTTATTCTAGCTCTTATTACTACACCTGGTGTAATTTCACCATGGAAGCAATCGCCACATCAAATTTAGATCATAAATAAAATAATCGATCTATCTTTTTTAAATAGCAAACAAAGAAATCAAAATTGATTGCTCTTGAATTGAGCTTTAGTGAAGAGAAAGATGAAAATTTTATTCCTCAGTGAGGAATTTTTGCGATTTGTCTTAAAATACACTACTCAAAAAAATTATGGAAGGTCAAAAAAATTTTAATTAAAGATAAATAAACAGGCCATCTTATCCATATGCCAGTCTAACTAAAAAAAAATTTCAAGCCCGTGGACCAGAAAAAGCAAAAATTCGCAAACTTATTTTTTAGCGCTATCTGTTAGGATTGCATGATAACTGTAGCTCCTAAACATTTTTAGCCAAGAAATCTGAAAATTAGAATCTTAAAGCTTCAAAATACTTTTTTAATGTCTCAATACGACCATTTTTTATCGCAAAATTTGAAATATTTTTGCTCGCTTAATTTTTTTGAGTAACCTGCCTACA
The DNA here is from genome assembly GCF_001687245.7 of Rhagoletis zephyria. NCBI lineage: Eukaryota > Metazoa > Arthropoda > Insecta > Diptera > Tephritidae > Rhagoletis > Rhagoletis zephyria. Next base: position 103,099 of record NW_016158285.1, on the reverse strand, counting down.
TTGATAGGTAAAGTCACGCCAACATTTATGTTCTTTACTATCGAAACCAGAAAAAATTTCGTGGACCCCCACATACAACTTGTGGACCCCCATTTTTTCACGCCAACGTGTACCCCCATCGGGTCTCCGGTGGACCCCTGGGGGTCCACGTGGACCACTTTGGGAATCACTGAGCTAGAGCAAGTCTTCAACTCCTGATGTTACAACAAATTCGTACACCCGAAGCCCTCTTTCCAATGGGGTGCTGTATGTTTCCAATGGGATGACTGTAAAAAATAACTGCAATTAACTTTTCAGTGCACTTTATTTCGACTATGACTACGTGTCAATAACTTTAATCCTATTTTAAGCTAGTTTAAAAGGTCAAATAACATCAAGTTAGGGAACTTCATATCGTTTTTAACGAATCTTTAAATCAATAAATAATTTTTTTCTTTTTAGTTCTTATTGTAATAAAAGCGTGTTGTTGGTTTTTTTTAACTATAATTTTAGTACTCATTAGGTTTATTTTTTACACACCTCTCCTTGTTTGTTTTAATAAAAGGACTAACTTTGTAGCTATCATTGGGGTTCTAATATTCTTTCGCATTCGCGAATGTGAAAAACATGACATAAATATCCCTAATACACATGCACGTAAATAAATACATATATTCCCTCCAAACAAATGCTCCCGAAATCTTTACGAGTATCGCAAGTTTGTTACGATTTTTTTAGGAAGCTTTAAAGAAGCATACAAATTCTGAAACCATTCAGAATACAGTAAATTTTGCTTTGCTGCCGATATGCTTAAGTGGACATTTAAGATACCTACCCCAAAATGCGCATCAGCGGCATTATTTTTAACATTTATAAGGAAAATGCTTCGATAGATGCATTAAACACATCTGCACATTAGCGATACCTGCCTTAAAAATTTCCAAATATTATCAATTACACTGTGAGATAAATGGTAGGGGTCAGTGATCGGGAAGGGTTCAAACTACCGGGGAAAGTTATATCAGTAAAAAAGAAGTTATACGTGTCCCGGCGTTTCGCTGTTGTCACCTTTGGTGGTCTTTTTTTTGACATAACTCGAGAACCACTAGTCCGATTTTGCTCAAACAAATTTAAAAATCCAACTAATCGTCCATCGATTTTCATGATCTATGTCTCATTTTGCTTAAAGGTTATGTGACTTTGCGTGAAAGTAATACGACTTGCCTTTTATTCCGTTTTGGATTTTTTATGAATTTAAAAAATAAAAAAATTTAATATTTTAGGCAAAAAATATTTTTTTTCTTCATACATTTATTTTTACCGGCAAAACTGTTGATTATATAGAAAAATGTTATATGAACAGATTAAAGGAATTGTAATTTTTAATTTTTTTAAATTTGTTTGAGCAAAATCGGACTAGTAGTTCTCGAGTTATGTCAAAAAAAAGACCACCAAAGGTGACAATTTCCCCTATATGATAGTTACTAACTTCAAATCGATATATCTCGATTCCTAGACGTGACCCAGCGAAACGCCGGGCCACATATAACTTGTTTTTGACCGATATAATATTTCCCGTCGCATAGTGTTACCAAAGAAAGTATTACGTTTACCTGCACTGGCTCTACACTTACCCTAATTTTGCAAGCTTTTATTTATTTTGCTAATCTCGCAGAATACCGAAAACGGCTATCATTTTATGTAGTTATATAGATAATTAGATACCATTCGGAAAAAATTTCGCTTGCAGCAGTTTCTACGTGGTAAGTGATCCTCCATTATTTGTTTTCATAGGGATTCGGATACCTTCCTCATTGAAGAAAAAAAGAAAATTCGCTTAAGTGCTTTTTTCGGCTAGACGCACAAGTTTTCCGTGCAAAGGATGGGCAGCTAAGCAACAAATTTCCTGTACTCTGAAATCCTGGTATGAGGGTCAGAGTGTCCAGATTTGCCGATTTCGCGCCAATTTGGCGGGTTTTTTGGATATTTGCGTAAAAATTTAGGAAATCGCCATTGGCGATTTTTTCCCTTCAAATAAATTTTTTCCAATTATAAAAATATATAAAACCTAAGAAACATATTAAAAGACTGTCAAAAACTTTAGTCAATTAAATACTTTTAAAAAAGCTTCGATTTTGTCACCAGAAAAGTGTGTGAATCACAAGAGGGCGAGTTTCAGGGACCTGATAATTCACTGTTTGACTTTGAAGGAAAGAAAAGTAGCGGAAACTGAATATTAAAATTTTTTAACTTTCCCATTGAATAACTTTTCTCAGAACCATTACATCCGACTCTGAAGAAGTTTGGATAATTGCCTACGGAGTAAATATTTGGAAATATAAGTAAATTCATATTATTATCCTTGCCGCACTCACATGCTTTGTTGAGCGCGTTTTTTCCGTAATGAATTCAACAAAACCTAAGATTCGAAATAGGATGAGGTTGGAAAGTCTTAATTCAATAGTTCGAAGAACGTGTTATATGAAGGCTAATAGTTTCTGCTGCAAAACGTTTCCAATATCAAACAGTATGTCAAATATCAGTTTAAATAGCTCAATATATTACAACAACATATATGTAGGCGATTATTATAGGTTTTTATTTAATTTTTAGCGCCGCGCTCATAAAAGCGGATTGTGCGATTGATCAATTAATATGAGTTATAATAAATTTAATAATGGCGGAGTCCTATTGCAAAATGTGTTGAAACAAATATTTTTAAAAAGTATGCGTATTTTTAAAGAAAACTGTTTGTATATCACTATTATATACGTGATTTGTGTTATTTATTATTACCCTCTGAAAGTATTATACTCGTTTTTGGTTTTAAAAACTATATTATAACAAGATCTCATGTTTAAAATAAAAGGTTTGTTAAATCTATTTCATGAATTTTATTTAAAAAAAATTAGGGATTTTTTTTTCAAAAATTGCGCTTTTTTTAAATAATCTGGACACACAAATGAGGGTGTACATATGTATACATACAAGTATGGATACATAAAGAAGCTGTTGTTGACACAACGAGTTCATACCAACAGTAAATGTTGTTTTTGTCCGATAGCTACAACCTGTAATTATTGAGTCATGCGTACGCGTGGCATTTTTAAAAAATTTTACATTTGTAATCCGGAGTTGCGACAGGTCGTTCATACAACTTTTTTGCAACTTTGCCGTTTCGCCAAAAATGCCACTTTTCGACGTTATATGAATCGCATTAATTTGATTTTTTGTATCGAAACGCATGTCCACAAAAACAAAATCGATGAAAGGTTCCTTTGACCAAACCTAGTCTGTTATATGTTTTTGGGGTCGCTGAACACGAATCTGAAGTCCGTTTTGCTCCATCACGTCTGGATTTTTTTCTAACCTCAAAAAACATCTCGGATTTTACATGACAGAAAAAAGCTACATACATTTAAAAGCTATTTTCATTCGTTCCATTTTTATACCCGAGCGCACTTGTGCACAAGGGTATATTAACTTTGTTCACATAACGGTTGTTTGTAACAGCCAAAACGAATCGAGCTAGATATAGACAAATGTATACATAAATGCTCAGAATGAATAGAGAAGTCGATTAAGCCATGTCTGTCTGTCCGTCTGTCCGTACGTTCGTGTACACGATAACTCGAGCAAAAATTGAGATATCTCAACAAAATTTGGTATGCAGGTTTCCATTTATCCAAGGTAGGTTGGTATTGAAAATGGGCGAAATTGGACTACATCCTGCTTTCCGAAAGCTACCGCTAGATGGTAAGCCGGGGTGTATCAATTTTGAGTAAATTAGCGTCCTTAAATTTCGAAATATTGCAGTTTCAAGCATTTCTGAAATATACCGTTATATGAAAAGCGGCCGTAATTTTAGTATGATATCAATAATTTTCAACATTTTGCTTTTATGTAGCAAGCACAATAAAAATACCGAGTTTGGTACAAATTGGTAGAACTGTTACCGATATACATATATGTGATTATAAGTGGGCGGTGCCACGCCCATTTTCCAAAATTTTACCATAAACGTATTTCTTGGTAAAGAATTGTTGCAATCATCAATTTTGAATAAATTAGCTTTAATATTTACTGATTTATCGAATAGTTTGTATTTCTCTAAATTACCGTTATATGGGATGTGGGCGTGGTTATTGTCCGATTTTTTAAATTTTCGTCCATTTAGTATACTGTACCAAGGCCAACAACTGTGCCAAGTTTGGAAGAAATTGGTGCAGCGGTTACCAAGATATACACATGTAACCATAAGTGGGCGTGGCTACGCCCATTTTCCAAAAATTTATAATATTCTTATTTTTCGTCTAAAAATTATTGTAAATATCAATTTTGAGTGAATAATCTTCAGTAGTTACTAAAATATCGCAGTTTTCGTATTTCTGGAAATTACCGTTATATGGGAAGTGGGCGTGGTTAAAGTCCGATTTCGCCCATTTTCAATACCAACCTACCTTGGATTAAGGGAAACCTACATACCAAATTTCGTTGAGATATCTCAATTTTTGCTCGAGTTATCGTGTACACGGACAGACGGACAGACGGACAGACGGACGGACAGACAGACATGGCTTAATCGATTTCTTTTTTCATCCTGATCATTTATGTATACATTTGTCTATATCTATCTCGATTCGTTTTGGCTGTTACAAACAACCGTTATGTGAACAAAATTAATATACCCTTGTGCACAAGTGCGCTCGGGTATAAAAATATCAAGCTCACTTAGCCTCAGTAAATTCCACTGTGCGGTTATTATATCAGGATCGCAATCTATAGGATGGGGAAATTTTAACAAAATAGATAAAATTGGTAAATCTTCTTTAGAAACTACGTAAGCTGGTGGTAGTATTTGTAAAAGTTTTATATCTTCACGCTTGAAATCAAATCTTTAATTTATTTGCTCCAAAAACTCTCTGTAAAACTTTAATATATTGGTTTTAACTCCGAGAATTTCCGAACAAGTGGCACTGCTTTTCATAAACATTTCAGCTTTCTTTCCATATCGTTGGCTTAGTTCGCAAACGTGCTAAGTCCACTTTTTATGAAAATCAAGATTTTAATGCAGTAAATTAGCACAACTCAAAATACATCATTACAAAAAAAAAGTAACCGTAGTGTCGTTCTTACTTGTTGTTATGCAGTGGTATGCAAATGTGCTAAGTCCAAAAAAAATCAAAAAAATATATATAAACGATAATTCGAGCAACTATTAAATTATGTCAACGAAATTTGATATGTACCTTTATACAAGGTAGGTTGGTATTAAAATGGGCGAAATCGGACTGTAACCACGCCCACTTCCCATATAAAGGTATTTTCGAAAAATGCAAAAACTACGATATTTCAGTAAATATTGAATGCAAATTGTTGAAAATTAGTATGTGAAGTAGAATTTTGGTAAAACATTATTTTTGTGAAATTTTTCGTGACCCCGCCCACTTACGATGAAATGCTGCATCTCAGTAGACAATTCACCAATCCTTACCCAACTCGGTAAGAGCCTCGCTTATATCATGTCCCCACCGGAGCTAACCACGTACTTATGGCTATTGAGTTGGTTCTCCCGATAACCCACTTGATTTAGCGTAGTTTCGCCATATAAAAATGACAACACTTAACCATTTCACTGAGATGGTTAAAAGCTAACCAACTCGAAACCACGTCGAAAGTCTGATACAACCCTGTGTTTTCCCGCCATCTGTGGGTCATTAGCGTTAAAATGTAAAAAATTTGTTCCCTACTAGTGTTTGGACTTCACTAAGATCAGATCAGATTTACTCCGATTTTTGAAAAAATTTGAAATCTACTCCGCTTGACTTCAAATCTATTCCATTTTTTGCATTCATTTTATGCCCCTCTTAGGGCCGTTTTTTGAGTGTTCCCCACCGGTTTCAGGNGAGTGTTCACCACCGGTTTCAGTAAAAAAATTGAAAGTTAGCCAAATCTTACTGTTAAAAAGTAATTCTTTCATACCAATGCGTCAATAAAGTAACCTCGTTATTTTTTGATGTATGGCTGTAGAAATTGCAGAACTTTACTTAAGTTGTTTAAAAATATATCGTCGATGTTTTTGCAAAACCGCCTATCGACCGGTTGCAAAACCGCCTAAATCGCCGTTGTGGCAAAATGAGATTTGGTAACCCTGAACTCCAAGCGTCGATATTAATGCATAAAAATCGTTAAATCTTTATTAAAACAACAGATTTGTAAAATCATAGCTACAGAGAATATCATTGCAATGCCCTCAAAGAATATACCGTTTTTTCGCTTTCCTGTAAAATTTGAGTGCCGTAAGATAGGCGGTTTTGCAATTGGGCGATAGGCAGTTTTGCAAAAACATCGACGATATGTAGAATGAAATTTATATAAAGTAGAAAAGGTTTCGATCCTACTGCTCTTTAAAAAATAAAGTGTTAGAAATGTTCTACTCTATAGAAAATGCTAAAAATTACCTAAATATGTAACATATTATCCTTACATTGCCCCGCGTTCTAATTTTTGCATGAATAGAAAATATTTAAGTCAAACAATTAATGTCAGAAACGAAAATAAAAAATTCAATCGAATAAGGAAAATTTGTTTTGCCCCGACTTTTGCAGCGATTTAGTCCTGAATCGAGTTTTGGAGCTCCGAACACTGTTGTCTACATTTGTACTGTTTTATAAACCTCAAACCGCAGTGTGGACAGCAATAGTTAGTAATGTGGTTAAGTTCGATTTGAGTTGGTTAACTTTTTGGTGGGGACTTGGTATTAGGGTCTTGCTAAGAAATCTGTTGAAAATCTTTGACTACGCGCATCTACCATATAACGGTAATTTACAGAAACACAAAAACTGCGATAAATCAATAACTACTAAAGCTAATTCACTTAAAAACGATGATTGCGATAACCACCTAGCAGACAATTAGATTATTATAAATTTTTGGATAATGGGCGTGGCGCCGCCTACTTATGACCACAAATTTTTAACTCGTTAACCGATTTATGAATTTGTACCAAACTCGGTGCACCTTGGTAACGGAAAATAAATTCGTTGAAAATTATTCAAATCGGACCAAAATTACATCCGCTTCCCGTATATCTAACAGTAAATTTCAGAAATACGGAAACTCTGATATTTCAATAACTGAGGACGCTAATTTACTCCAAGTTAATACTTACAGCAATCTCTTAACAATAAATAAGACCGCGTGGCATCGCCCACTTTATGACTACAAAGGAGTATTTCGGTAACCACTTTATCGATTTCTGCCAAACTTGGTTCAATTATATCATTGAGTCTAACTCAGCATACCTATTATCGAAAACGTTTAAATCGGGGAAAACACCCCTGCTTATCAGGCAAAGGCAGTTTAGAGAAAGTTGAAACGACAATATTTGGTGGTTTGGTGTCGCCCAAACTTATTTATCACAGCGCACGGCAGTGCGTGCGAATGACGAAAGCAGCCACAGTAGCATGCTGAAATGACTCGCTTATATATGCACGAGATTTGGAAGTTTTTATGCAGACGTCCAATCAGTGTTGCCACACATGAGCTTTTCCTACCAAAACTGGTAGGTTTTTTCCATTTGGTAGGTTGGTAGGCTAGATTGAATTTTGGTAGGTTCCGCGACAATGAGTAATAGTTATTTGCGAAAAATAGAAAATATGTATGTATAACCTTATTTAAACGAATATTTCACCGGTGCGTTCGTATAACGGTGACTAAAAACATTTAAATATACCTGAATATTGTCATTATACAACATCAACATCCATATATACTTTATGACGTACATAGACCAAGATTCCAGAAAATCTGGCAATGGGCTGGTACCCAGTCATATTCCCGAGGGCGGTCGAAGTTTGTGTTCGCGTCTAGGTCTGAAGGCAACGAAAGGGCCGACTGTCTCGAAAAGCGTGGAACCGAAAAAAGGCTACACTGCAGAACTACTTAGATTCTTGGCTGAGTTCAGCTTTCGTTACTCGAAAATTTTACCTCAAAGAGGTGTTTTATTTGATATATATAATACGCGAAGGAATTTTTTGTGCAGCATAAAAGATCTGCACCGTTTTTTCAAAAACATAGATGTGCAAACTGGTTTTATTTTTTCGAAAAGAGTTGCCACCTGTTAAATAATTATACTCAAGTTATTTAATAATAAATTCCCTCAGATCCGCACCATTCGTTCGATTTTCAAAAGTGAGGTACCAAATTAAAGGGCTTAGGGTGTGGATGTTCAAGAAGGTTTTATATTTTCGAAAAAAGTGCCACCTGTTAAAAAATTAAGCTCAAATTAATTAAAAAGTTAAATCAGTTATTAAATACGGGTATCAATCGAAATGGTTTTGAAAAGGCTTTATAAAATAACTACGAATAGGAGGGTTGCCACATGTTAAAAAAATGTAATTCAATTTTAATTAAAGGAATTTGGTAAGTGAATAAGATATCGCTATATGGGTGTCAAACAAAAGAGGTTTAAGAAGGTAGCAGTTTGGAAATATTTTGAATACGGTTGCCACTTATCTTAGAAGTGTAATTGAATTTGATTCATCAGTTACTTGAAATATTTATAACAATGTCCGACGAAAAATATTTAAGGAAATTTTAGTTCGAAAATAATTTTTAAGAGGGTTTCGTTTAATTATACATAAGTTACATGAAATTTTAAAATACGGTTATCAAAAGAACGAGTGTTAAGAAATATTTAAATTGAACATTTCGTTTTTTTTTTTGTTAAAAAAATTAAGCTCAAATTATTTAATAAGTTACATGGATGGGCATCAATCGAAATGGGTCTGAAAATATTTTATTTCCAAACTGTATTTAGGAGAGTTGCCATGTGCTTAAAAAAATTAAATTCAACTTAATTCATCAGTTAATTGAAATACTTATGTGTTAAGTTTGAAAATACTTTTAAAGGGGTTGCCACCTATTTGAAAAGTCGAATTTGTTTTACTTATACGAAAGATACATAAACGAAATATCGAAATATTAGTGTCAAACGACAGAGTTTTAAGAAAACTATAGGCTGATAATATTTTTAATTAGAGTTGCCATCTATTTTTTTGAGGTCATCACATCTGCATCGTTATTTCGAATTTCCAAAATGAGAAGTCAAATTAAAGAACTGGGATTCTACACAGATGTTCACAGGTTTTATTTTTTGAAGTTACAGGGAGATTTGTGACGAAATGAAAGCCGACACCATGCGAAACCTTTCATCACTGAGAAATGGTTTAGATTAATCATAAGGAATATTTTTAGAGGTTTTTGATTAGAGGTTCACCTGTTTAAAAAATTTAATTAAATGTTGGCGTTTTGACGCCATGCGGGTGCACTAGTATATTAGTAATGAGAGTTGGAGTACAAGAAATTTGAACACGCTCTTCTTCCCCCTTCATGCTGGCTCTTGATGTTACCCCTCATCTACCACCTAAATGTGCTAAGCCGGCTCCTAAGTGCAAAAGGCTCCTGGGAGCCACTTTGCCCATCTCTGCTATAGACCATACTCCTGATACGTTTCAAATTTCTCCACTGCGCTGAAACCAGACATCAATCGGCAGCAAGCGAAACTAGACCGCACACGTTTCAAGCAGAAGTGGCGGTGATTTTATTTTAGAGATTTTCATTATAACCGTATTTATTTTATGCGATCTACATACATACCTTTATACCTACTAATAAATCTACATACATATATGCATTAACAAAAAAAAGCATTAAACTAATTTCATAGCTTAACCTCTTCAGCTCGCGGAATTCAACGATAGCCAACAACCGCAACCGGTAAGCGATTCCAATGAAATGTGCTCTCGAGTGGCCAAAATGTGCCATGCGATGCGATCGATTTTAAATTGAAAAATTTGTTTTTATTCCATTTTAAATGTGTTTTAATTAACATAATTAATTTTTAATGCATTTACCAGTAACGGCGTACAACCTTTAACGCAGATCGCAGCCACATTGCCCGAATTTACTGTGTTTCTTCTTCGTACTTTATTGCTTTCAACAGCTTGTTTTCTATTGATGGATGTCTGTTGCTGCTTTGGTTTTCCTATGAAACATTATACAAGTATCGTATGTATTTATGTATTTGGTGTTGTTGTACGATAGTGTTTTAAGCCATAAAACAAACCTTAAACAAAATTAAAATTGACTTATTGGGTGCGAGCTGTGTGTGTGGCTACATTTAGCATTGCCGCGCTGAAGAATCCGAATTAGTCGACCTTCGAGGCAATGGCTAAGTATTGACACCTTTTCATCAAAATTTTGTGAGCTTTTAAGGTGTTCAAGTTAATTTGTATTTAAATTTTAACATGCCCCGACTTTTTACTGCTTTAACTTACAAAGCCCTTTTTTGTGGTGAAGTGTAATCTGAAACTATTCAATGCTGTCGATTAGTTTATTATGAGTATATGTTTGAATAAGTAGTTTAGAAAAATGTTTCTGATATGTATAATGTTGAACAAATACGAGTATGTACAAACATACTTGTACATGAAAAGTTATCAAGTGATCGTCTCGTGTTTTTGAATAGATCAAAAATAGACATGACGTCTAGAAACCTTAAATTTTACGTACTAATTTAATTTCATAAAGTTACTCGATTTGTGAAATAAAATATAAGAGTACATATATACATATGTACATATTTATATGTAAGTACGCTGTAAAAATTGCATGTAAAACTACTACTGAAAACTGTTTATTTTTCAACCAGAATTTGTGTAAATATACGCATAAGATGTTCAGGATTTGGTTTTGAACATAGGATGTTTAAAATATACACCAAAAATGTTTAAAATTGCAAACATTTTTAACGTAAAAATACATTTTTTACTAATAATGAACATTAAGTGCTCATATTTAGTCAATTCTAAACACTTTATGTGTAAGTTTGCTCTATGCGACAAGATTTTTATGTAAAAGTAAAATTGCAAACATTAGAGGAGGAATCTGGTTACCTATCTTTATATGCGTAAATTTAAACAAAAAGTGTTCAGAACAAATTTTAAACATTATGAGCGTTTAGAATTCAACAAAACAAATTTGAAATTTATTCAACGCCAGTGTTGCCACAGACAAATTTTTTTCCTACCAAAACTTCCTGCCAAATCAACGAACAATTTTTTCGAGTTTCTAATAAACTTTTTTTTATTGTGAAGTTTTTTAAAAATGTAGATAACTTAACATTTGGTAAAACTAAAACAGAGCTAGTACAGTAACAATTCATTTTACTGCACAGACTTAGGCTATATGCACACTTGTCGTCCAATAATGGTTGCGTTATCGTCTCGTCGGCACACTTGTCGCTATCGGCTAGTTATCGGCAAATCGTAGAAGATGCAGAAACGGAATTAGTATTTCTTGCATAAAATCGGTAGAAATTATTAAAAGAAATTATTAAAAAGTGATTAATTGCAATAAAATTCAATAAAACTGAGAGTTTTAACTATCAAATACAACGAAATTGGAAAAAGTCTCTGCGTGCGTGCACAAAACACATTTCAGGAAAAGAAAAGAAGAGAGATTAATGAAAAATTATATCTAGAATTGTTGCAGCACAGTTCATAATTTTAAAATTGCAGGATTTTATAAAAATTTCGCGAAAATATCCACCAAAAAAAAACAGAGAACACTTGCCCTAAGCGAAGTTTTAGACGCCAAATGAATTTAAATATCGGAAACCACCATAGTGTTACCCGATTGTGGGCTCCGAGGTGGTTCAAAAGTCCACAAGCCTTGATGCCGTTTAAAACAAATCTATGGTTTTTACACTGCCTGACTATCCGACACAATATTTAGTGTGGCCCCATTTCTCCTTCTACGAAGACATTCGCGAACACAGACTTCGATTGCAAAGACCTCCACCTGGAATATTGCTGGGTACGAGCACGCTGGCAGACTTTTTTGCAATCTTGGTTCAATTGCGCCATAAAGTATATATGGATGTTCATGTTGCATATTAGCAATAATAAGGGTCTACCTTTTTACTTACGAATCAGGTATATTTACATGTTTGCGGTCACCGTTATACGGACGCACCGGTGAAATATTCGTGTAAACAAGGTTGCTAAAATGTTTGGAGATGCGCATTTTCTATTTTTCGCAAATACATATTACTCATTGTCACGGAACCTATACCAAATGGAAAAAACCTACCAGTTTCGGTAGGAAAAGACCATTTGTGGCAACACTGTTCTACGCTACACATAAGATAAGTAAAAATAAACAGGCAGTGTTTATACATATGTATGTGATGAAATCAATAATAACCCGTGGGGGTTTGCCTATAAGCTAATATGTACTGAAAATCCAAAGAGAACAACTCAATACTCATGGAGCAAATTGTGAAGAAACTCTTCCCTTAGCAGTGCAAATTCGTCGGGAGCTTAATAAGCGAGTCTGACACAATCATCCCTGCAAAAAGAGGTGTTTCCAAATGTCTGGAAGCTTCAAAAATGGTACTTCTACCAAAAACCTTAAACCCTTCATCCTCATCTAGTTTCCGCCCCTTGTGCATGCTAGATTTTATGTATTGGCAAGGTTTTCGAGTACATCATCAAAAACCGGCTCGAACATTTTACGGATAAGCAGCTGTCAAAAAACCAACATGCATTCAGGAAGAGACACGTCACAACAGATTGATCACTCAAAATGCAATATATGGAGAGTGCTGGTTAGGAGGCGCCAATGGGGTTGTCAGATTTTTTTTTGCCCGAAATTAGTACCTTTGACTTTTTCATGCTATAATAATCTCTACTTCTCAGTACACTTTTATTCAAAACAAAATTATGAATGTAATAGGCAACATAGACGGTGTGTCTGACTCGCGAGTCAACGTGTTCGTGTTGACTCTACTTTCGACTACACATAGTTGAGTCATTCAGAGTCAGGGTTGCCACTACCGAAAAAAAATATTTACCATCCACTTGAGAAAAATCTACCAAATCTGGAAAATATCCACCAATAAATTTTGTATAGTTATTTTAATAAAAACTATAGCTTTCTTATTTTTTATTTATTTTAATTAAAACTATGGTTTTTTTATTTTTTTAGTTATTTCAATAAGTATTAAAATTATTTTTAAAGAAATTTTTATTTAACTAATTACATATACGGTATTATAGATAAATACAGTGACTATTTTTTTTATTATTCACAATGTTTTTCAAGTAAAATTTTTTTGTTGCTTTAACTTAATCCATAAAAATTAAGGATTCAAACTATGTACAACATTTAGAAAATTTCAAAAAAATTTCGAATTTTTTACTCTGAATTTTTAGAACAATTTAAGATACCGAGTTTTAAAGCAAATAATACTTGAGTATAGCTCATGATGTGGTTCCCGTTGATTTTTTTTTTTAATTTTTTGCCACCAGTTTACAATAACTGTCCTTAAAATATTTAGGAAATCAAAAGCTCCACGGGTTTCCAGAAAAATTAGTTTTGAATGGAGCACGATATGTTCGCTTTATATCGATATACATTTATACGTATGCAAGTATATAAAAAGTATGCAAAGAAATTTATAATATAAAGATAATTACGAAAAATAAATCGGTAGCGAAAAGTTCAACAAAAATTTACCAAAATGAGAAAAAATTTACTTTTTTACCAAACCAAATTTTTTCTACCAATTTTGGTAACAATTTACCAAAGTGGCAGCCCTGTTCAGAGTCATACCAGAGTCATGTCGGTGTAACTAACACATATTTATGCTTACTACATACGCACCGTGTATGCCGCCTATAAGCAACAGAACGAAAAATGACACTGAAGATGGCACAACGCCGAAACCGGTTTGTCTCCAAACCAAATTTGACAAGGGATGACGGAAAATCGTTCCACAATACATCAACAGAAAATACTTTAAAACGCCAGAGTATTTGTAATCAAATTTTCGTCTATAAATAAAATGTAGTTCATAACAGGTAAGAAAGTCTAAGTTCGGGCGGAGCCGAACTTTAAATATCCGGCGCAAGTATTAAATATATGTTTTCAACCTTTCCGAAAGCTACCGCTACATGGTAAGCCGGGGTGTTTCAAATTTTGAGTAAATTAGTATTAGTAAATTTGAAATATTGAAGTTCCAGGCAGTTCTGAAATTTACCGTTATATGAAAAGCGGCCGTAATTTTAGTCTGATTTAAGTAATTTTCAACGTTTTGCTTTTATGTGGCAAGCACAATAAACATACCGAGTTTGGTACAAACGGTTAGAACGGTAGATACGTGATCATAAGTGGGCGGTGCCACGCCCATTTTCATAAATTTTATCATAAACGTATTTCTTGGTAAAGAATTGTTGCAAGCATCAATTTTGAATAAATTAACTTTAATATTTACTGATTTATCGAAGATTTCGTATTTCTCTAAATCAGGGATGGGCAGATTTTTGGCTCTTAAAGCAAGCAAGTGCTACGCAAGAGGTAAAGCAGTTCTCAGGGTGAAGAGGGTGTTAAAAATACATTACAATCATCATACATCCCCACTTTCATGATCTTCATCGTACAGCAGCTGCGGACAGTGGTGCCAGATGTGGGGATCTCGCCCCATTTTGGGGATTTCTGAGACCATTTGGGGTCGATTTTTTCGTTTGGGGATGTGGGGATTTGATGGGGATTTTCATTTGATTTAAAATGTTCATATTGAAATTAAAATACATATATTTTACTGCCTGCGCTTAAAAATTTCTCAAACAAAGATTTACTTTGTAAAAGCATTATTCGGTGCAAATGTCTGCTGTGATTGGCTTTCGCTAAACAAACAATTTTCTCTCACTTCATTACACCAAATTGTAAAAGAACCGCTGTGATTGGCCTTCACCGAATGAACTACATTTATTTCTGATTTCCTTGCGCCAACATTGTCGGGTCTTTATTTAGTGTAAAAAGAAATTTACAAAGTGGCAAGCGCAAAAAAAGTACTAATTTGACGAATTTAGGGACAGCAATGGGAAGAGGAACCTTGGGCCAAAGGTATGTTATTAAATAGTCTCCAAAAACCATAAAAAATAAGAAACCGCAATACATAAATCACCAAATGATCACATAAATATGTACACATATAAAACTGTGAAAATTTGTAACCGAAAAGTATTCAAAACTGTAATTAAAATGAACTAACAGAAATAAGAATACATATTTTTTTATTTCATACTTAAGGGGATTTAAATGGGGATTTAGAAGACAAATGGGGATTTTTTGGGGATAACTGAAGCTCGATATGGGGATGCGCTACAATAAAAATCTGGCAACACTGGCTGCGGAAATACTAACAGTCAACAGCAAATTTAGCATCTCTCAAAAACGAAAATAATTATCATATATACATGAGCCGTGATGGACACTACCAAAAACAAGCACGAGCTAAAAGTGAGCAAGTGTTAGTGTGCCTAATTCAGTTTCATCCCTAGGGTTGCCACAAAATTTTTTAATTTTTTACCAAAACTCTAAAAAAAATTACCAAACTCAGAAATTTTATTTTTATTTTTATGTAGATAATTTTTTTGGCGGCGACCGAGCTTAGATTTTTCGAGCGACAGATAAGTTTTTTCCTCTTTTTTGTGACAAACCCCAAATTTGCATAAATATTGCATAATAGTAAGTTAATATTTTAACATACATACGTATGTCATTTTATTCATAATGAAAATACATACGAGCATATTTTGAACGGTAATCTACATTTATTTAAAATATCCATACACAGGTTTATATGTATAAATATTTGAAACATTAATTTAGCTTTGAATTCAACTTCTTTGTAAAATAGATTTTGAATTATTTGGGTGATTTATTAATCGGTGAATTAAATTACGTTTAACAGTACAAAATATCTTTTAAAAAGAGAGTTCAATTTAAAAATTTGTAAATCTTTATTTTTACAAATTATATGAAAAATACGTAGCAGAACTAGGTCGCAAAGTAGACCTATTAGTACCGAATTTAAAAATTGTGGCTACTCTAGTATGATCTCTCTCTCAGCTCTGTTGCCGCTCTTCGTATACGTGTGAAGCACACTTAGTTGGCGAGACAGCATCGAACTGACATCGCGCATAGCTGTTCTGCTTTGTTACTTGAATACAAAAATGCCTTGCGAGAAATAAGTATGTACATACATTGCTTGAAAGTGCTTTTGGTGGGAGGCAATGATTTGACGTGGTTACATCCAAACGAATTTTTAAATTTTTAATTTGAGTTTTTATGTATGTACATATCAAAAACAAAAAACTAAAAACTCGAGAAAAACGGCTTTAAAGTTTTAAATTTACATATATCTACTCCCATGGTAAAAATTAATACATATTTTGTTCTAGTGAGCTACTGATTACACTGGACCACAAATTTCAACTTTTTCTCTTTACCAGAAACGCCGTTATGAAATTCTTATGTAAAATCACCCCCTGATTCCGAAAATCAAGGTTATTTTTAATTCTATGGTACCGTTTTTGAGATATTTGCAATTTACCGTTTTTGCAAAAAA
>NW_016158285.1:85567-85806 GCF_001687245.7 Rhagoletis zephyria | reverse complement strand
AAAATATGGGTAATTTCATTCATAAATTGAACTTTTAACTCAATAGAAACAGAGCATAGCTAGATATTTCACTCTTCTTTATACCATACATACGTTTTGAGGTATACGTTGAAATTGCGCAACCTGGGTATTTTTATTTGATCGCTTATAACTTACGTAGTTTTGCATCGATTTTCTTCGATGATACCTTATTTTTTTTGTAATATAACAGAGCTTAGGGAGAACTGCAAAAAAATAAC
>NW_016158285.1:68721-85392 GCF_001687245.7 Rhagoletis zephyria | reverse complement strand
TTTTTTTTTTTTTTGCAAAAACGGTAAATTGCAAATATCTCAAAAACGGTACCATAAAATTAAAAATAACCTTGATTTTCGGAATCAGGGGGTGATTTTACATACGAATTTCATAACGGCGTCTCTGGTAAATTTTGGCCGTCGACCAGTGTTATCGTTACAGCTTTGAAATTTTTACACATCCTCTTGTTCATTCTTAACACGATTTTTGCTTTTTTTGGATTATGACAATTTTCTAGTAAATGAGCGATGCCCATATGTATATAAATATATGTATTTTTATGTTTTTATTGAAGTCCGATAATTTAAAAATTTTGTTTTAGTTCTCGTAATTTCCTACTAGGTTGCACATGCGGAGCAGTTTTCTTGTTCTCACCAACACAGTCACAGTTTTACTTTTGGCGACCACAAATGTACATGTATGCATATGTTCTCATTCTCTTTTAATGTTTGCATTAGTAATGAGAGTCGGAGTACAATCTGTTTTATTACGCTCTTCTTCCCCCTTCATGCTGGCTCCTGATGCCCCCCTCATCTTTCTCCTAACTGAACCAAGCCGGCTCCGCAGTGCAAAAGGCTCCTGGGAGCCAATTTGCCCATCTCTGCTCTAAATTATCGTTATATGGGATGTGGGCGTTATTGTCCGGTTTTACAACTGTGCCAAGTTTGGAAGAAATTGGTGCAGCGGTTACCAAGATATACACATGTAACCATAAGTGGGCGTGGCTACGCCCATTTTTCAAAAAGGTATAATATATTTGAGTGAATAATCTTCAGTAGTTACTAAAAAATCGCAGTTTTCGTATTTCTGAAAATTACCGTTATATGGGTGGTAGGCGTGGTTATTGTCCGATTTTGCCCATTTTTAATACCATCCGTCCTACGCCCGAATGACCCTTTGAGTACCACTAGTGAGATCATTTCACCTCTCAGCGTTTAAATAGTCACAAAATTCTTTACAATTCATTTTAAAATTGCTTTTAATTTGGAGTTCACTTTTAACAATTTTAAATAGAACTCGGTTTCTCTCTTTGCGCCGGGAAGCAAACTTTATACTTACAGCCAATTTAACGAAAGCAATTTAAGTGAAAAATGATTTTAATTATTTGAATATTATATGAAAATTGGCAGAAAAAAAAATAAAAGTAATTTTCCATTTAATTTGCTGGTGAATCCGGCTGTTAATATCCTCTCAGTTGCCTCGTTTCAGTGAAGTATTGGAAAAAAAGAAAAGTAGGTATCACTCTTTAAAGACTTCATCCATATTTCCTTATGGCTTAAATTACTTTTGTCAACTGGGCAAAAACTTTGAAAGGGCAAGAGTTCGCTAAAAAGAGTATCTAATTCGATGTCTTGTACGCAAAATTCTTTTACAGCTTCAGTAAATTGAGAAAAATTAATTATATGTTTTAGGCAAAAACAATTGAATTATTCAAATTTGTTGTTACTAAACTTATTTTAGAGATAACTAGCAACACTCGACAAAAAAAGTCAGCCCCCTTTTTAAATAATTTATACACCATCATACTATCGCAACTGGTACGTAATGCTTCGGCGATGCGCATAAATCTATTGCTCTTTTTGTTGTATTAACTTCTCGGACATACCAAACATTATCTGAAACAATACTATAATTCAATTATTTTCTTCTTACTGTTTTACAGTACAGTTTAACGAAGTTCAAATATTGTGTAAAAGCCTTTGAAATCCAAAAGTACTTTGTTTATTTAAAATAATATTTCGATAGCAAAATACATGGGAAAAAATTACCGAACACCGAGTTACCGAATAAAAAGCACTATGGGATTATTACAAATTTATACGCTCAGAATTGAAAACTAAGTACAAATCAGTACAAACTTTGAAAAATCAGGACATTAGGGTGCTGATTGAAGGAATTACAATATTCCAACTTCGCTATGGCGACTACAGCAGGCTAAACTCATACCGCAGTGTGAATGCAGATAAATTACACCTAATGTAAGACGGAGAAATTTCATACTCAGCGAAGCGGGTGTAGGACAACTAGATTACATATGCTTTACTTGTATATTTAACACAAATATTTGTGTTCCAACAAATCAAAAAGCTTTTAGTACGAGGGTTGTTCAATAACTCCAAAATTATATTTCGCATTGCAGTACACTACTAGTACTCTTTCTAAATTTTCTACATTGAGCCTTTGCCTTTATCATTTAAAATTATTTTAAAAGATAAAAAAATCTCTACTTCACAGGAAGTGATTGGAACAAAAGTATATTTGTTCCAAAATTGTTGAAGTAGAGTGATCTCCACCAGGTGTGAAGCAAGATTTCGAAGCTCAGAAAAAATAGTTTTTGGCTAAAACCTTTCTCATGGTTTTGCTATAGGCTCTAGGGGCATTTTAAAGGGATGCTTCACAGCCTAAAATAATTATTATTGACTCATTCAGCCGCATTCCCTTTTATGGGATTTTAGCAAAATAACTTTTTATAAAAAGAGATCGAAAAATTTTAGGACCTTGAACTTAGTTCTCTGCATTTTTCACACAATCTGCTTCTAGTGGAAACTTTTGAACAATCTGAAAAACTGATATTTAATTGCTTTGAAACAGCATTTTTTTTTAGTTATTACCTCTTTAGTTTTTTTCAAAATGTTTGGCACAAAAAAGCTGCGTTCAGCCAATTCCCCATCGCGTAAGCACTGGATTTGGCGGTAAAGAGCCATTAAGGCCACGCCAGATATAAAATCTTTTCTGCGTCACAGGGATGCTTTTGACTGACTTTGATTTTTTGATTTGCACATTACCGCGCGTCAAAAGTTGAGAAATGGGCGATTTTTATCAGTTGTCGCAATGCATGTGATGCCAATGTGGCGTTTTCTATTCAGTGACTGAGTTAACTTCGATGACGCAGAAAATAATTTCTATCTGACGGGGTCTTTACCCACAACTTCCTTATAAATTGAAATTCAGAAAGGTGATTTTAGCATTGCCTTTTTCATAGCATAAATAAATTCGTTTACTCGAATTAATTTTTTTGCAACTCTGTGAAGGCTATGAGCCAAACTCGTCTAATTCTACAAATTTCGATAAAATACTGACAGATACCTTGCTGCTGTTATCATGTAAGGAGTTGCATCCGAAACCAGAAGCAAACCCTTATCACTCTTTCCTCCACATGGCCAGAGCTTCAATAAGGTGGCGTTTACGAATCGTGCTACAGCATTACTGTCGGGACGATCCAGCTCTTTACTGCACAGAAAATGAGGCATTGAGGTCTTACATTCTGCAAGTGTCACTGCAACTAAGTTTCCTATGTAGCGGCTAGCTGCATCGGTTGTTTCGTCAACAGAAGTCCATAAACATATCGTCGTTTAAAGTACAAAACCGCGTATCGTCATTCTGCAAAACCGCGTAACTGACATTGGCTGCCAAAAATTGGATTTGCTCACACAAGCTCTTGGCTCAATCCTTATCCGTTCGTCCTGAAATATACTAGCCAGAAATGCGATTGCTTTATAAAAAAGAGAACCGTTTTGAAATATGAGGGTTTTTACACTCTAGAAAATAATTTCTACAACTTCACATACGCGGTTTTGTATTTTGCTGATACGCGGTTTTGCATTTTGTTGATACGCGGTTTTGCACTTTAAACGACGATATAATTATTTCCAATGCCTGCCCTTATAGCCTCCATCGTTGTTGTGTAGCACTTATCCAGGAAAGGTTTCCTTATCGTTGATTCATTTACTCGTAACAAAATGTAACAATAACCATAAAATATAAAAATTATTTCTATACCAAAACCGTTATTATCTCTCAGCAATAGCGGTTTGTAAGATAAACTCAATTACAGACCACACCAAAAATATCAAATGATAGCGAACGCGACGGCAACTGAAATGGCAAAATGAATAAAATAAGCGACAACACTCATCCATCCTAATTTCTGTTTGTATTTTTTGTATAGTTATTGAGCTCTTATACAGTAAGGAAAAGTATGACCAAAAAATTGTTTTTGGTTTTTACAGGTCTATTCTGCGCTGGTAATAAAAAGTTTGTAACCGGTAAATAAAGTTCCTGTCAATTTTTAAACCCTTTTCGCATTCTGTGTACTCTTGTAACCGGTAAATTTTGTTACCATCTCATAAGCTGGTAACAAATTATTGCCCCGTGAAATATGCAATGCTAGGATTTACACGATTCTTCAAAGCTGAATTACTGAATATTTTAACTGCATTACCAACGTACCTAGAATCGCGGTGACAAGAACCGGTAACATTTTTTGGTAATACAATTTTCCGGTTACAAAATCTTCGGTAACGTGCGGAATAGACCTGTTAGTGTAAAAATACTCAACAAAGGTGAACACAAACAACAATTAAAAGAATTTCTGGACAGCTTACTTAGTTTTCTAAAAATTTAGTAGGTATGTACAGTTGTGTTCGGTGAGAGCTTTCTTTCGTATAAAAATAAATTTCGAAACGAGTAATGCTGGATTTCCACTAGGCATTAAATGACACAAATTTTAATGACAAAGTTGAGCAATAAATAATGCCTGTGCCATTGAGTTGTCATTAACCCTAAAGGCCTACGGAATCTGGATTTTTTTAATTTGTACACACAAGTGCTTTTATACTTTTTAGTTTTAAATATATGTAGTTGTAGTATTTATGTGGTTGTAGTATTATTGGCGTTCAATGGGGTATAGTCGTTGCGCTGGGTATGCAGTTACATGGCTATACTCAATCCCGACTCTTGCATCCTCGTTCGCGCACTCTGGGCAACGTGAGCAAACCATGTGCAAGATGCGGTAACCAATTCGAGTGGAGCCTTGTGTCACGGCAGAAAGAGAGGGAGCTTCGGTGGGGCCTCTCCGACTTATTCGATTTAAGGGCTCCCTGGAGTCTGCAGCGTCTGTTCACCGGTAGGTGCGGCTGCAAGTGGGTGTCTGTCTTGGAGAAGGAGGCTCGCTAAACAAACGTGTACTTATTTGCGAAACCAACCCGCAACCAATGGGTTGAGCGCCACCCGCCACGTAAAAGAAGCAAGGCAAAGCCTCGGATGAGCCCAAACATCAGGACGAATTCTATATGATAAAACAGAAGCGAGAATAGCTACAGATTTTTCAGTCTTCCGGTTCTCCACCCGTGGCTCTTGCCACGGCTCTCTACATTGTGCGGCAAAGTGACCATATTTTCCTACTTGTTTCTTTCTATCATGGCTTTTTGTCTTTTGCTGCTCTGCTGCGCCACTGCTTGAATTCTTCTGGAACTTTGCTTTCGCTAAAGCCTGCTGCGATTGAATATTAACAGACCTTTCTTCATTAGGTCTTGTTCCTTCTTCCAGCAACTTAACTTTGAGTATATTCAGAGACGGCAAAGAATCACGCGATTCAATGGCTACTACGAAGTTTTCATAGGATTCGGCAGACTTGCCAACAAAATTATGACTGAAACCTCCTCTGGAATTAATACTCCTATTTCAGCCAACCTCCCATTAATTTCCCAAAATTCCGATATCTGGTTTGAAATCTTATCGTCTTCTGGAAAACTCTGACACAATAATTGTCGAAACAGTGTAACCTTTCTTGCAGGACCTCCAAGCTGATGAACATCCTTCAACTTATTCCAAGCCGCAACTGCTATCTGACAATGTCTTACGTGGTTACCCTGCAACGGTTTTACAGATAATAATATACCCGCCAGAGCCTTTTCATCCTTGACATCAAATGCTTCTTCATTACTACCCATAGTTCCGAATGAACTAGCACACTTTTCATGTGCATTTTTTGATACCTCTTATGGTCTAGGCCCATAACCTGTTCGAAAGGATCTTGCTTATGCTGGACTTAGAGGTTACCAAAAGAATACGAAAGCCGAACATCTTCTCAACTCGAGCGTATATTTATGAATGAAGAAAATTTGTTAATGAAGTTCAGTAACAAATTTTCTGTTTTTGATGTTTATATGATAACTGAAGTAAATGGAAATATTATATATTGCTTTCTAATACAATAGTAGAAAATATTGCAAGTACTATTCTAACATAGAGTGTTGCTACTTCTATAGATTTTTTGTAAAGTTGGCAACAGCTGCCAAATTGAGCATAACGCAAGGCTGAAAAAAAGTTCATTTTAGTTCTTTATAAATTTTGAATTAGGTCGCTCATCGTTTTTAATGAACTAGTTTAATAAACGAACTAGTGCGTGAACTACTTAACTCTTCTACTACCTGTTTAATGTGCAATATCATAGCAATACCGTTTACCCGTAGCTCACTAGAACAAACGATGTATTCATTTTTACTATGGGAGTATACAAGTAACAATTTACACATCAACCCTGTATACCATTTTTTCAGAGTACTCTGAATTGTTAGGCAATTTTAAAGAATTCGTAAAGATCTCATCCAATTTTAAGCCGAATTTTCTAAAATGAAATAAACTGTGAACACTTCCATTCTTTTGCGAAATTTCGGATGGAAATCGGTAAAGCAATGAAAATAATGCTGCTATGTGAAGAATTTCCTGGAGAATTTTTTCAGAATTTTCTTTATTTTTCGTACCAAAATTTCTTTACGAGTTCGTGTTAACCACATCTTATAATTTTCTTTGAATATTCCTAAAGAATTCGTTAAGATTTCGGGAACTTTGGTTTGCAGGAATGTTAGTTATTGCGTAATGCGATACAAATGAAACAGTTTGTTTATTTAATAATACTACAACTTTATTTTATTTATTAACACTTTACAGGAATAAGTCAATAAATTGAATATTGAATATTACAGCTCAACCATTGACTGCTGACCAGGGATGCCAGCTCATTTTATCTCTCTCCCCGTTGGTCCCGCACTGGCATGATTCCTTTGAAAAGCTCAAAATGTTTAATTCAATTGCTTGAATTTATTTACGAATGTACATACAATATTTAAATTTTCAGTAAAATTTTATAAAATCATATATCGCCATATCAGTCAGACTAAAAAACTTTGGGCAAAACTGACAAAAATTCAACAAATTAAAAAGAAAATTCATCCAAATTTTTTAACTTTTTACTCGTAATTTTTAGAAGCCAATTTAGTTTTATTATTATTTATGTTATTTGTAGCTTTAATTTAAACCTAAGTAAAAGGTTCTATCACCTTTGTTTTTTTGCTAGACCTTCTAAAATATTGCAAAAACGTGATTTCTTGACATTTGACCTAGTTTTTCTCAAAATCTGGAGCTGATGGAACTTTCATTGTTGCCATTTTGGAGCTAGATTTAGCTCTTTATTTTTCTATTTAGCCCCGAAAATTGGGCTTTAGCTCCACCTATTTTGAGCTTTTTTTCAAAATTATCTTGCACCTTTTTAGCTCCAGAAAGTCTGATTTAATTGTATTTGGTAATATATTAAAATTAGAAATCTGTAATTTCGTTGTACAAGTGTTGACTAAAATTTATTTGGCTTTGCTGATCTCATTCTATTCTCGATACCTTCGTGTTCTTCTATTTCGATTAATGCTTAGAAACGTTCCATTCCTAATGCAAATGGCGCGTAAGCAAATGGAAAATGGGCAAGTAATTCGATTAGTTTCTACAACGTGCGCGGGAGCACACAAACTGTACCGGGCAGTAATTCGAGCTCACACGTCGTATTCTCTTTCAGGCGGCCACGGTAGAAAAGGAAAGCCAAAACTTAAGCGTTGATAAAATAACTAATTTCAAAACGCAGAGGGAAAGCATACATTTGTATTAGAGCTGATGATACCCGGGTATTACCGGGGTAGCGGGTATTACCCGATTTACCCGGGTACCCGGGTAATATACATATGTTGATGCCGGTTAAATGAAAAACACCCGGGTAACGCGACATAAGCTTCTTGTATAATCTTTTTGGTAAGGATAAATACTTTTTCAGTGAGAAGTTTTTTTATAACAATTTTTTTAGTTGCAAACTACCTCACAACTAGTATGAAACGCATGCCCAACTAGTCAGCCAACTATCTTTTTTTTCATGCAATCAACTGGTATTTTTAACATGGGGATGTCCTACTAGATGGCAATTGTCAGATTTCGGTCAGAAATATACCAGCCTCATACTAGTTCAAAATAGCCAGAAAAGTACTAAGTCAATTATGGACCAAAACCACTACTTTGGGAGTCAAGCAATAAAATGAATTCATGAATATACAATAAAACAGTTTTGATTGAGCACACTTTGCCAATAACACTATGCGACAGTCAAAATCGGGTATTTTTTTTGACATAACTCGAGAACCACTAGTCCGATTTTTCTCAAACAAATTTAAAATCATATAGGGGAAATTGTCACCTTTGGTGGTCTTTTTTTGACATAACTCGAGAACCACTAGTTCGATTTTGCTCAAACAAATTAAAAAAAATTAAAAATTACAATTCCTTTAATCTGTTCATATAACGTTTTTCTATATAATCAACAGTTTTGCCGGTAAAAATAAATGTATGAAGAAAAAAAATATTTTTTGCCTAATATATAAATTTTTTTTAAAACTGTTGATTATATAGAAAAACGTTATATGAACAGATTAAAGGAATTGTAATTTTTAATTTTTTTTAATTTGTTTGAGCAAAATCGAACTAGTGGTTCTCGAGTTATGTCAAAACAAGACCACCAAAGGTGACAATTTCCCCTATATGATATTTATATATATATCTTGAACCCTTCCCGATCACTGACCCCTACCATTTGTCTCACAGTGTAATTAGTGTTAAATTTTTTGAGTATTAATTAAAAGCAAAAATAAATACATAAATATTCCGAACTTTCGAACATAAATTTAAATGAATTTTTCATTAAATGTTATTAAAAATAAATGGTTTCAGGTAAAATAAATACTATATATTTATCTTTTTTAGTAATATTGAGTATGCAAAGATAACATTTTAGTTAAAAATAAAAAGAATACTTTAGTTCATTTTTAAGTGAACTAAAATAAGAATAAAAGTTTTCATTAAAATAAATTAAATTCATTAACTTTGCACATTTCAGTCTATTCTTTTTAAAAATTTGTAAAAGTAATAATTAATGTTTACAATTTGAGATCTGGATAAGAATAAAATAAATAAATAATTCAAGCAGTGATTAGATATTCTTAATTTGTGTCTATAGTTTGGCTTGTTGATTGATAATAGAAATTAATCAAATAATTATTTTTATCGTGTAATTAAAAAAAGTCAAATATAATTGAAAATGATCAAAAATAACAAAATAATGACGTATTAAAATTAATGAATTGATTCACATTTTTTTAAGTAATTAATTATTAATCAGGTGGAAATATCGGTATTTAATCAATAAACGGTTATCCAAAAAAACATGCTTTAATTAATCCTTATGAATATTAATCAATATTTAACAGGTCTATTATAATTGAATACGTATTAAAATAAAAGTTATAATATTTTTTATTGTATTAAGCTATCGAAGTCAAATATAACATGGTTTCTGTCAGGAAATTTTAGTTGTAAACTAGAATTTTTCCTGACTAGTTTGGGATTTCACTGCAGGGTATGTACACCTATTTATTCGCTAGCCTGAGTAGACGCAGACAAGAAAAGTAAATTAAAACATTAGTTTCTGTACTTAAATTCAAACTTCTAATTTTTGTAAATGCCCATACATGCATGCATGTGTACATATGTATGTATGTACATATGTATATCTATATATATAAAAATGTGGTGTTCGTCTCGACTCGAGAACGGCTGAACCGATTTGAATATATATTTTTTTTTTGTATTGTTCGGTATAAGACCAGAACCAATGACATCGCAAAAAATTGGAGGGTTGCCACCTATTTGATAATTTTTAAACCCAATTATATTGATAACATAAATAAATTATTACAATGTGGGTATCAAATTAAAGAAGTTTCAGAAAGATAACTGCTGGAAAAATTTTCGACGAGGGTTGCCACCTATTTGAAAATTTTAGCTTAGTCAAATTGATAAAATAAATTAAATATTGCCATGTGGGTGTCAAACTAAAGAGATTTAAGAAGGCTTTCAGCCGAAATTATGTTTGAAGAGGGTTGCCGCCTGTTCAAAAATTTAACTAAAGTACATCGAGAAAATAGATGAAATATTACAATATGGGTATCAAATTAAAGAGGTTTAAGAAAGATGACTGTCGGAAATATTTTTGAGAGGGGTTGCCACCAATTTGAAAATTTTAACTCAGTTAAATTGATAAAGTAAATGAAATATTGCTATGTGGGTATCAAACTAATGAGTTTAAAGAAGGCTTATAGTCTAAAATATTTTAAAGGAGGGTTGCCACCTGTTAAAAAATTTAGCGCAAATTAATTGATAAACTAAATTATATGTTACAATATAGATATTAAATTTAAGAGGTTTAAGAAAGATAACTGCTAGAAACATTTTTGAGGAAAATTGCCACATCTTTGAAAATTTAAACTCAGTTATTTTGATAAAATAAATGAAATACGGTAATTTTGGTATCAAACTTCAGATTTTTAAGAAGGCTTACAGCCGAAAATATGTTCGAGAAAGAGGGTTGCCACCTGTTTGAAAATTTAACTCAATTTAATTGATATAGGTATCAAATTGAAGAGGTTTAAGAAAGAAGACTTTTGGAAATACTTTTGAGGAGGGTTTGCGAACTATTTGAAAATTTTGACTCAGTTAAATTGATTAAACAAATTAAATATTGTAATATGGGCAGCAAACTAAAGAGGTTTTAAAAGAGCTACAGTAGAAAATATGTTTGAGGATGGTTGCCACCTGTTTGAAAATTTAACTCAATTAAATTGGAAAAAATAAATGAAATGTTGCAATATACCATGATCATTAATATCACAAAAATTTGGAGGGTTGCCACCTGCTTTGAAAATTCTAAACTCCATTAAATTGATAAAATAAATCAGGTATTATCATACAGGTACTATGTTAAAGAGGTTTAAGAAAGATGACTGATATAAATATTTTTAAGGAAGCTTGCCAGCTATTTAAAAATTTTAACTCAGTTAAATTGATAAAATAAATAAAATATTGCCAAGTGGGTGTCAAACTAAAGAGCTTTAAAAAGGCTTACAGCCGAAAATATGTGTGAGGAGGGTTGTCACCTGTTTGAAAGTTTAACTAAATTTCATTGATAAAATAATGCGTAATTTAATTGATAAACTAAATAATATATTACAATAAAAGTTATTAAGGAAAAGAGGTTTAAGAAAGATAACTGTTGGAAATATTTTTGTGTACAAATGCTACCTCCATGAAAATTTAAACTCAGTTGAATAGATAAAATAAATGAAATAATTGTAATAATGCAATTTGGGTATCAAACTTTAGATTTTTAAGATAGCTTACAGCCGAAAAGGCATTTGAGGAGGGTTGCAACCTGTTTGAAAACTTAACTCAATTTATTTTATCAGGTATCAAATTAAAGAGGTTTAAAAAAGAAGACTTCTAAAAATACTTTTGAGGAGGATTGCCAGCTATTTGAAAATTTTAACTCAGTTTAATTGATTAAACTACCGAAATATTGCAATGTGGGTATCAAACTAAAAAAATTTTAAAAGACCTACCGTCGAAAATGTATTTAAGGAGGGTTGCCACCTGTTTGAAAATTTAACTCTATTAAATTTTTAAAAGGAATGAAATGTTACAATATGGGTACCAAACTAAAAGCATTTGAGAAATCTTGATTTAGAAATTTTTTCAATAGGATTATGCTCTGTCTAAAAGTAAAGGCTGCAAATATTGGAACTTTATTAAATATTACATAATTCGTCCCAAACAAAAAGTGTTAGGGAAAGCCTTACTAGAGATTTATTTTATGTTTCCACTTATCCAAAGCCGAACGGTTAAAATGAAGAAAGAATTTACAAAATCTTATCAAAAGAAGTGATCATATTATCAACGAAGAGTTGGTAAACAAATTTCGCAATGAAAATAAATAACACAAACTACAGATATAAATGAAAAACTAATGAAAATCATAACTAACGAAAACATAAAAAAATTCCATGAAAGCTGATTAAAAAATCCTTAAAGAAGCTTAAAAATGGTGTCACAATTCTCTAACATTATAAAAAAGTTAACTTTTAATCACAAACAATTTCACTTGGGTCGCCATAGCCTACTACGTACTATTTTGCGAGTATATACACATACATATGTGTTAGAATCTAACGCATATATATTTGTAGGTATAGCGTAGCGTATGCGAAAGGTTCCTCGCCCCTTGTATATCGGAGTTTACATTTCTGGATTTGACGAAGTTATATCCTTCAAATCGGTCTATGTTTTATTGAAAAAAAAAACGTTTAAAAAGTATTATGGCGTAGTTATATACATACCCATACATATGTGTTAGACTCTAATGCATATACATATGTATATTTGTAGGTATAGCGTAGCGTATGCGAAAGGTTCCTCGAAATATTAAAAAAAAACCTAAAAAATAAAAATATGTTGCTCCATTCCTGAAGAGGTATATGTTTACCTTAGTAACCTCAATGGTGCTTATGTCGTATCGATTCTTATACAAAGAGATTAAGTTTTATTAACCCTTAAAGGGTAACGATATTATATATATAATCTTCGTCGACCTCCTTCTCGTCGAAGTCCTTTTTATTTTCGATTTTTTGTACTAAAAATGTAAAATTCAAGTTTACCACGCTGTTTTTTAATAATAATAAAACTTAATAAGAAAAAACAACACAGAGGCTACTAATTTTTTCAAGCTTTTTATGTATTTTATATCAATTTGGTCTTCAGCTCATATTTTCATCGTAAAAAGGTACAGATTTTCAAATCTTAGTATTAACTAAAACAAAAGCAGGAATTTTTCAATACAACTAAAAAAACTTAAACTATACTTCAATATATAACATAACAAAAGAAAAAAACTTTAACAAATTATTCATTTCCACAAGAGACACAAAGTTCAATTTTGTGTTCTCCACATATAAAGCTTTTGCATACTGTCTTTGTCATTCTTCTTTTTTGGTACGGACAATATTTACATATTTTACGTGTTTTTTCTTCTTTTATATTTTCATCATTCGTCTTTTCAATATTTTTATTATTTTGAGTTATTTTAAATATATTCTCTTTAAGAGTTGTTGATAGAGTGGGAACGTTTAAACGTTAACTCATCCAAGTCTCAACAAGGGCCGAGTGCAGTTGTTTTAAAAACTCACGTCGAGGAATAGGATTCTTGCCTGCATGTACCATGTTGTGTACATATACCATGTAACTGTTGATAAAAGCCACGATTGAGAGAAATAGAGATTGCGCCAATCGCGGTACCGCTAATCCGCTCTTTGTGATTTTGACAGAATGAGCTGTGTGCGTGACGTCATCTTGGTGCAATTGTTGAATGTGAGCATACGAAAAAACCAAATAACAATTTTAATATTTGTGCGTTAATATTTCTGCGTGGTTTTAAACAATTATTGAGACTTTAAAAAGCAAAATGAAGTGTGCAGTGGCAAAGTGTAATAGTGAAAACAAAAGGAAAGCGTGCTATATAAGTTTTTTTTTCGTTTCCTACGGACGCATACCTGCCGAAAAAGTGGAAGCAGTTCTGCTGGCGAGGACATGCATTAAACGCCAAATCTAGCTTTGTGCTATGTGTGTGAGCTATGAGCCTCTACACGGAACTATGTTGGCCTTTCCTTGGTGAATTGTTGTAGGTATATTTCCATGGTGAATGCAGACAGTTGCTGGTTTAGTTTGCTGGCAATGGCATACATACAAAAGCAGTTTCTACAGTAAATAGATACATAAACTTCACTACCTACTTATTTTTGTTAGTACCTGATTCTTTTAGTGCTGGTGTGAGGTAATGCACCAGTGGTTAAGGTCGCCAGGCGCTAATTCAAGCGGCATCTTACCGCACTGTTACGTACCTAATACAAAACAGTGCCCAAATGATTATACATTTAAAAGTTCAGCTTAAATTATGTTTTACTGACTGATGGTGGTTGGCTACCGTCCACAAATATAAATATGCACTTTGCTTTTTAAAATGGCAAGTCCAAAAATTCACTTTGCTGCACACCTTCCTTTTGGTCACCATGAAATTGCAAACGCTGTTAATACATCCTTTTTTCATGTGCTAAAAATCGTCCTTATCTAAAGGGCTACATGTTCAAAATTATTGCTACGTGTTCCTAATTAATCAATATTTGTATATTTATTGATTCCTGCAAAATTTGACCATGTAATATTAAAATTAACACATTTTTCTGCATTGTTTACATATTTTTATATGCGTTTTGGCATTTCTCTCTCGCAAATGCACCAAGATGACGTCACGCAAAAATTACGCTTAAAAATCCTCTCTCATTGGCGCAATCTTGTATTCTATCATTCTTGGATAAAAGCCATGTTAAGCATCCCATAAAACATGCGCATAGGCCATCGATTGGTTCTACGTGAAGTCGACATACTACCGCACATTTGATCAAATGTGTCGAAGCCTCCTTTCGTTTGGTTGTAAAACTCAATCATGCTGGGCTTGGATGTTCCTTCATTTATAGTTCCCTCTTCGTTGCATGAGGAGAGTAAATAAACGATTTTATTAGGTTAGGTTATTAGGTTTAGGTATTTTATTAGGATAGGTTTATTAGGTTACGTAGGTAGGTAGGTGCATCGAAATCGCTTTCGTCACAAGCATTCAAGAATTTTTCTATTAAATCATCCGATAATCCCAAATTTCGTGACATTTTAACTCACTATAATACATATAAAATGCAAAAGAATAATTAAAAAATCATATGCTCGAAGAACCAAAAAGTCACTCAAAAGGTAAACTTCGTCGTTTCGACGACGTGCGTTTTTGTTTGCTGGAAAAAAGAAACACTTACGCTATGCTCACGCCGCTTAACTTCTGCTCAGCTTCAAAGCACAATTCCAACTAACGTTATTGCAACACGATCCAGAAAATAAAGGTCGCGCCATTCGCGGACCGCTAACCCTCTGTTTGTCGATTTGACAGCATCCACCCAATCGCTGACGTCATAAAATGCTTTTGTTTACATTCACTGTTGCCAACTTCATGCTTTTCGCACCAAATTTAATGGGTATTCAAAACGCGAAATTTTTTGAGTTTTGTGCTTGGTGCGTTTTTGGTGATTTTGTTTTTAGTTTGAAGACATCAAATTAGAAAATCTTAAAAAATGGAAGCAAAATTTATAGCAATCGTAAGTGTGGTAAGCAATTTTACAAAAATTTAAACAAAATCAGGGCACACTGACAATCATAAACGACAACGAAATATGTGCAGCACCTTCAATCATGCCAGAAGAAATCGACCGTTGTGCAAGAAACATTGATTCTTATTAATTTGAATCGGCATCCTTACAATAAAATTATGTATTCATATAAAGTCCATAAAATACACCAATAAAAATTTGGTGCTTTTTCAATTTCAAAACTTGGCAACACTGCCTTTTGTTCGATGATTCCTCTTTTTCTTGTCGAGTTCGTCTTGCTCTCTCATTCTGGTATAATTTGACTTCACGGCCAGTTGCTCTCAGCTCGATTGGCGCAATCTTGTATTCTATCATTCTTGTTATTGCAAAAGAGAGTCAAATATGACGAGCGACTGCAGAGAAAAACGGAGAAAGTGCAACAGTGCTCGTCGAAACGACGAAAATTACCCGTTTAGGGTTAATAAAAACACTTTTTTAATCATTTTGCATTTGTTTAACATTATCAACTTGCATATAGTTAGCGTAATGAGTCCTAAAGCAATGAGTGCAGCAACAAGTAGTAAGTAGTGGTTTTGTTATTTTTTTTTCTTTAAGACAGTTAGAAATAATGTATAAAGACCCCTCCCAATTAAAGCTGAAATTTGTCAAGAACGTAAACCTACCGGTACGTAAACCCGAGTCAGCTGATACGATCTGTCTTACCAAAGCGCCATGTAAATGATAACTCAACACCGCAGAATTTTTCTGTAGTTGTAGTCCGTAGCGCAGAAATCTGCGGAATTTAGATTTTTTCGTGTCAGCTGACTTCTCCTTCTTAAGATGGTTGCCACTTCGTCAGTTTTACAGATGGTAAAAAAGATATAAGTTCCTATTCAAAATATGTTTAAAATATTTGAAATTTACTATTGAATAAGGTTATTGTTGATAATTAAGTACTTTATTTTTAATATTTTTATTGAGCTTTGTACCACGATTGTTTATTAGGAAAAATTGAAAAAGCAACAAAGTCTAAGCGGTAGAAGTTATAGCACTATTTCGGAGATCACCACATCTCCTCATCAGACTTCTTTTTCTAGACTTCAGCAGGGATCGAACCTGCGAATTCGATGTTCAAAGTCAGAAGCGTTAACCACTGAGCTATGTACATCCCGTAAACTCTTGTTGCTAATTCATTTTCCTTATTCAACCAACTACTATCAAGTGCAGCTGATTTGCCGCTATTTAAACTCGACAGCGTGGTTGTTGTTGTCAATTCTATACATCCATTTGCTTATTTGCTTTTTTGTATAGTTTCAGGCAGGCTCTTCCTAGACTACGTATTTGTCAATGTTATTGTGGCTTGTTATCATTTTATTTTTAATATTTTTATTGAGCTTTGTACCACGGTACTTTATATTTAGCTAAAATCTATTATACAAAGTCTAAGCGGTAGAAGTTATAGCACTATTTCGGAGATCACCACATCTCCTCATCAGACTTCTTTTT
>NW_016158285.1:68307-68505 GCF_001687245.7 Rhagoletis zephyria | reverse complement strand
CAAATTGGTAGAACTGTTACCGATATACATATATGTGATCATAAGTGGGAGGTGCCCCTCCCATTTTCCAAAATTGTACCATAAAAGTATTTCTTGGTAAAGAATTTTTGCAAACATCAATTTTGAATAAATTAGCTTCAATATTTACTGATTTATCGAAGATTTTGTATTTCTCTAAATTACCGTTATATGGGATGT
>NW_016158285.1:56199-65600 GCF_001687245.7 Rhagoletis zephyria | reverse complement strand
CATTCTCTCACAAAACTCACATAAACTCAAGCTTAAAACTTTTTAAAAGACCGCAAAAAAGTGCAACAAATTTTCACCCAAATTTCAAACTTTTTTCTCAGAAGCGGTAGAATTTTTTTGAATACACAGTTTTATAGCCCATTCAATTTTAGTCTAATAATGTGCAAGTTTCAAGTGGCTAAAAATTACCGTTGATTTTTTAGAATTTTTTTCGCCGAGTATGTTGCGGTTTTCTGCCATATAAAAATAAATTGTGTTTAGTCCATATATGGAAGCAAATAAGACAAAAAAAATTCTAAAAAATCAACGGTAATCTTTAGCGACTTGAAACTTGCACATTATTGGACAAAATTGAATGCGCTATAAAACTGTGTACTCAAAAAAATTCTAGAGCTTCTGAGAAAAAAGTTTGAAATTTAAGGGAAAGTTTGTTGCCCTTTTTGCGGTCTTTTAAAAAGTTTAAAACATTGGTTTATATGGGTTTTGTTGGAGAATGAACTGTATTTTAATTGAAAATTCTTAAAAACAAATAATTAAACATAAGTGGCAGACAATATCGCTTTGAAAGGGGGGTGCTATAGATATGTCCAATACTGTATGTATCTATATCTATATAATCGTACAGAGACAATTTACTTTCGAATTAAGGTTCTGGATCTGAAGCTTTGCACTAACATTTCAGATTTAGGAATCATTCGATGTATATACATATTTGCACGGAAAGATTTTTAAAATTTTAGATTGAGCAATTTTAAAATATAAATCTGAATCTCACACACGCATTCTCATTTTCACCAATTTTGAACAATTTCGTTTCTTTATTTTCAATTTTGTATAGTTTTAAAATGCTGGAAAACTTAAAAAAAAATTCTAGCGGGCGAACTGAGGGAACGGTAAAGTATTTTAAACTCTCGATAAATATGCGTTTCAGAGAATCTGGTTATTTCAGTTTAAGATTAGTGCCACACGAGATTATTTTGCGAGATTTAGCCGATTGGGCATTTGAACCTCAGCCTGGTGTAATTAATCAAAACCCCGTGAAGGATCGATCCATTTCGCGTCCACAAAATAAGCACTGTACAATAGTTAATAAAGAAATGGTTAGTATGTTGTCCGGAGTAGATATGGCGTCGATATCTACTGCCGTTTCTGAATATCCACAGGAGCAAGTAGAAGTAGGGGAGTTGCACCTCATGACTTGATACTAAAAGTTAGAGCAGTTGTGATGCTAATCCACCACCAAGATATGTACATATGAAGGGTTAGTAAATGATCTCGCCTAATAATTAAGAATGGCAATGTAATTGTTTGGATGCCGCAATACAAATATGTACATATAAAGTGTTAGTTAATGGACTTTAAACATGTGATTCGAATTATACTATCCCATATAAATTAACAGCCCAGCGAATCAACACTTGCTTTTGTATTTAAACGTCGCAAATTCAAAATTATTGTAGGTTCCNCTCATTTTCACCAATTTTGAACAATTTCGTTTCTTTATTTTCAATTTTGTATAGTTTTAAAATGCTGGAAAACTTAAAAAAAAATTCTAGCGGGCGAACTGAGGGAACGGTAAAGTATTTTAAACTCTCGATAAATATGCGTTTCAGAGAATCTGGTTATTTCAGTTTAAGATTAGTGCCACACGAGATTATTTTGCGAGATTTAGCCGATTGGGCATTTGAACCTCAGCCTGGTGTAATTAATCAAAACCCCGTGAAGGATCGATCCATTTCGCGTCCACAAAATAAGCACTGTACAATAGTTAATAAAGAAATGGTTAGTATGTTGTCCGGAGTAGATATGGCGTCGATATCTACTGCCGTTTCTGAATATCCACAGGAGCAAGTAGAAGTAGGGGAGTTGCACCTCATGACTTGATACTAAAAGTTAGAGCAGTTGTGATGCTAATCCACCACCAAGATATGTACATATGAAGGGTTAGTAAATGATCTCGCCTAATAATTAAGAATGGCAATGTAATTGTTTGGATGCCGCAATACAAATATGTACATATAAAGTGTTAGTTAATGGACTTTAAACATGTGATTCGAATTATACTATCCCATATAAATTAACAGCCCAGCGAATCAACACTTGCTTTTGTATTTAAACGTCGCAAATTCAAAATTATTGTAGGTTCCCAAAAACAATAAATAAGTATCAAGGTCAGACCCTAGCAAGAGGATTGCTTAACGCATGGCGTATTGAGTAGAGCACGATCTTTCCAAATACCAAGTTAAAGCGAACAACCAAAAGCAATGCATGCTGTTTTTAGAATAAAGAAATATGCAGACTTTTTAGACCACGGAGCACCCCGATTTTCGGGGATTATTACTAGTTTTTTTTTAAACCATATCATGTACTTTCCTCTTTTAGCAAAAAGAACACAAATTTTCGTGAGCACTGAATAATATTAAAAAGAGAGATTTCTTGGACCACTCTAATACACATGTAATTTCAAAACTTTAAAGCCAAGGCACATTAAACAGGTAGTAGCAGCAGGGCTGCAGTTTTGATTTGTTTCTATTTCGTAAAAAATCTGAACTGTCAAACTTTGCTATATTCATATACACATTCACATATACATACATTTACATTATTTTTGATTGGTCGAACGTGCTTACATTTCTTTCTGTTTTGACATTCTGAATTTCTCAAGCAACAACAAAATACATGGCAGCGTTCTGTTTGCTCTACTGCTAATACCTGTTTAATATGCCTTGCTTTAAAGCCTTTTTTTTTATCGAGTTTTTGGTTTTTTGAGTTGTAACAGTAGGCGTGTATCGTAACTTCTCCAGTGAACAATTGCAGCGAGAGCGTAGAAGCCAAATAGAGCGTAAAATTGAGAAGAAGAGAAAACTAACTAAATTTATTGAACACAAAACTAGTAAAAACTTGCAAGAGAATAGTCGTTGCACCGTTTTGACATTCTGCTGTAAACTATTACAGGCTAACCTAATATTCACGCACGCCGTCAATTTACTGTAAAAAATTTCTCATGCACATACAACTTGTATGGGACCAACCGAAATTGAACGGCGTGCGTATGAAGCTAACTCAATTTCCAATTTTTGTTCTGCGTGACATTTTGATTTGACGTTTCGCTCAATGAAATCAAATGCAAACGCACGCAAGTCAATTTCGGGTGACGCAAAAAAACAAATTCGACGGCGTGCGTACCAAAACGCAAGCCGCGAATATTAGGTTAGCCTGTTAAACAGTTTTAAACCCTTTTCTTTACACACAAGCACTTAAACAGTCCAGTACATCATTACAAAAAAAAAAATTTCAAAACCAATAACTTACTAAAAAATTGTTTATTATAGCTTAAAATTATTGTTACCAATAGAGGTAAATATGTTGTACAAAAACACATAATCAGAAGTTCACAAAAGTTGATATAAAACTATTCGTCGCTTTAGATAGTTAACTTTTTACTGCGCATGTTTATTTTACGAGGAGGAAACATCGAAAGCATAATCCCGTCAGTGTGAGACTTCAACCTAAACTAAACTTGCTACCGTCATGTACCGTTCCCCTCCCGGTACCATCGTTAAGGATTTCGTCAGGATTATAACACTATGTGACTGATAAGGTTATAGATTTTGGCCGAGTTCAACAAAGCCCGCCAGTCGTTTCTCCTCTGTGCCAACTGACGCCAATTGGAAATGCCAAGTGAAGCCAGAATACTTTCAGAGCTGGAGCGTCGGTATCCATTCGAACGACATGGTCAAGGCAGTGAAGCCGCTTTATTTAAATTCGCTACACTATGTCCATGTCGTTGTAAAGCTCATACAGCTCATCGGGTCATCGTCTACGGTGCTCGCCGTCGCCAACGCGTAAAGGGCCGTAAATCTTCCGCAAAATATTTCTCTCTAATACTCCAGGAGCCACCTCATCGGATGTTGTCATTGTCCTTGCTTCTGCACCATATACCAGCACGGCCATGATGAGTGACTTATAGAGCGTGGTTTTCGTACGTCGAGAGAGGACTTTACTCCTGAATTACCTACTCAGTACAAAGTAGTACTTGTTGTTGCATTGGATTTCCATTATTATCGGTGTTAATACTGGTTCCTAAGTAAACGAAATTCTCTACTTTCTTGAAATTATAACTGTCAACAGTGACGTGGGTGCCAAGGCGCGAATGTGCTGATTGTTTGATTGATTGCATGAGATACTTCGTCTTGTCATCGTTTGCCACCAGACCCATCCACTTTGATTCCTTGTACAAATTAGAAAAAGCAGAACAGACTTCGCTGTTTTTGTTACCGATAATGTCAGTGTCATCGGCATAAGCCAGCAATTGTACGCCCTTGAAGTAAATTGTTCCTGAGCGGTTCAGTTCTGCAGCTCTTATTATCTTCTCCAACGTCAGATTAAAGAAGTCACATGAAAGGAAGTCGCCCTGTCTGACACCCCGTTTGATGGCGTACGGTTCGGAGATGTCTTTCCCAATTCTGCCAGAGCTGATGGTATTGCTCGACGTCATTTTACACAGCCGTATGATTTTGAGGGGATGCCAAATTGAGACATCGCGGCGTAAAGGCAACTCCTTTAGTGCTGTCAAAAGCGGCTTTAAAGTCCTCAAATAGGTGGTGAGTGTCGATCCTTTTCTTGCGGGTCTTTTCCAAGATTTGGCGTATTGTGAATACCTGGTCTATGGTTGATTTGCCAGGTCTAAAGTCACACTGATAAGGCTCAATCAGTTCATTGACGGTGGTATTCAGTCTTTCACACAATACATTCGATAATACCTTGCAGCCTATGCTTAGAAGGATGATCTTGCGGGAGTTGGCACGCATGGCGGGGTCGCCTTTCTTGTGGATTGGACAGAGCGCACTTGAATTCCAGTCGTCGGACATGCACCTTATTAGCTCCTTGACATCGAGATTGAATAGCTCAGCTGGCAGGCCGTCAGCTCAAGCAGCTTTGTTACTTTTCATCAGCATACTCGCTATTCGTACCTAGTCAGGCGCTGGGATATCAACTCCATCTTCATCGAATGGGTACTCGGGTTCGTCTTCTCTACTTCTTTCATTGCTTCTGCCATTCAAAAGTGTCGAAAAGTGTTCCCTCCATAATTTGAGTACGTTCTGGACATCGGTCACAAGGTCGCCATGGTTGTTCCTACAGGAGTCTTGACACCTTCCGTAAGTCGCTCAACTCTCTGCTAAAAATTTCGAGTGTTTTTTCTGTCGGCCAGCATTTTAAGCATTTTTCTCTGCAGTTTCTTGACACTCCTCATCGTACCAGTAATGAGCGGAAAATGTGGTTCCACTGCTCGCGTATGTCGGTTTGTTGAAGAGGGCTCTCTCACAGCAGGTGTGAGAGTCGAGCGGTGAATCCATTGACCGTCTGTTTTGATTGCAGCTTCTCGAAGAGATCCTTGGATGCCTCGTCCTTGGCGTCCATAGGGGCACTGGCACATATGAGCGAGATATTGAAGGATCTTGCTTTGATGCGGATTGTGGCTAGACGTTCGTCCACTAGAGTGAACGCCGGCCTCTCTCCCACCACAAATCCAACACCGACTTGCGCTCCTTTACGTGGCAACTGTAGTAGACGTACCAAGGCTCCACACTTACCTTCCTTGCCCCGTCCATCGCATTTCATGGGTGGCGGTGACACCAGCCTTTATTTTCTCTAGGACATCAACCAGCCGGGCAGAGGCCCCTTCCCGATTAAGGTTTCGGATATTCCAGGTGCGTACGCTCAAATCATAGTCCTTCCTATGTTTGCCGTGATCGTCATCAAAAGAAGGGGTATCATCCGAGGCATGTGTTTTTTTTTCATTGGGCAGGGTTTTAACGTGGCGGGACCCAAACCCAGCGCACGCGGGGTGTTAGGCCCTCCCACTTTAGCTCCCTCCCAAACTAGTGTTCGGTCACTACCCAGAGGATGCATGGATATAAATATCCGGACGTAGTGAGCTGCGATTTGAACCGTAAGCACACGAATCACTTCTGGCCACCCCCAGGTGAATGACAGTCAAAAGCTTTGCAGTACTGGGAAATGTACAAAACATAGTGGTCAAAGGCGAATATCTCAACTAAACCCTGTAGTATTTTTTAAATTCATAGCTCTACATACCTGTATAGAAACCAAATAGCCGGACCAAACGTTATTCAAGATTAAAACTGTAAAAAAATAAACTTTTCCGTATACTCGGTAATATTCCTCCGTAATTTTGTAAGGTAAACTAGCAATTTATAATCATTGCTCTGCAGCAAAATATCTTCTCATAAATTATATACATATGTATGTATGTATAAATATGAGGACGTATTGAACATTTTGAGTATGCAAATTTTTTATGCTGGTGCANCCAGCGCACGCGGGGTGTTAGGCCCTCCCACTTTAGCTCCCTCCCAAACTAGTGTTCGGTCACTACCCAGAGGATGCATGGATATAAATATCCGGACGTAGTGAGCTGCGATTTGAACCGTAAGCACACGAATCACTTCTGGCCACCCCCAGGTGAATGACAGTCAAAAGCTTTGCAGTACTGGGAAATGTACAAAACATAGTGGTCAAAGGCGAATATCTCAACTAAACCCTGTAGTATTTTTTAAATTCATAGCTCTACATACCTGTATAGAAACCAAATAGCCGGACCAAACGTTATTCAAGATTAAAACTGTAAAAAAATAAACTTTTCCGTATACTCGGTAATATTCCTCCGTAATTTTGTAAGGTAAACTAGCAATTTATAATCATTGCTCTGCAGCAAAATATCTTCTCATAAATTATATACATATGTATGTATGTATAAATATGAGGACGTATTGAACATTTTGAGTATGCAAATTTTTTATGCTGGTGCATATATTCATTTATGCTAAATATATTACTTGGTTTTGTTTTGTCACACCGTGTAATAAATAAAAAATTTATTAAGGGCCGTTAACTTATCTATTTTAGGGTATAGTTAACTCATAAGTTAAACTGAACTGCAGAAAATTCTGTGTAATTTTTCTGTAGTAGAGTTTAACTAATGATTTAACTACATTGTCTTTCGTTGTGAGCGGACGTGTTTTCACTGTGTCGTGGGGTGCGCGCATTTGATAATACGTTTTCTTATACATATTTAATAACTCTATTGTTTACAATGTTTTGCCCAAAATGCAATTAAAAAGTTGATCGCTCCGGCGTTCCCAAAATTGCGTGTGGTGACTGTGGTATCTATTTTCATGCCGCTTGTGCAAGGGTAACTGTTGCTGATTTGGATTACATGAAGGCGAATAACATCAAACATCGATGTGATCCATGCAATGTTTTGCGCCGGCAATCTCTACATCTGCAGCCATTGCCGGGCGCTGCTTCTGGAGTTACAGCGGATGGTGCTGCTGCGTCTGGATCGATGCTAACTCCACAAGCAGCCAACAAATCCTCAACAGCGTCACAGAGCAGACCAAGGCAAGCCACCAACAACGGCCAAAAACAACAACCACAAAAGTCAACGAACAAAACCAGCGTTGATGCTCATAAAAATGCTAATGAGCAAAGCAGTGTGCAAAGAGACAACAACACCAACGCAAATAAAACGGAATCTAACCAGCGCCCTCAGCATGGCCAAGTTAAAAGTGATAGTGTGACAAAGGAGATAAATTTGCAGTTGCTCTATGATGAAATTCTGAATCTGAAGAAACTAAAATCTGATATCCTACACGTAGTAACGGAGCTTAAAGAGGAAAATTTGAAACTGAGCGAGAGAGTGTGCAAACTCGAAAGTGTATTGAACTGGCGAGAACAGCAACTTTGAAGTGACTTGTGCGAGATGTGGGAACATAAACAAGTCCGTGTGAGTTTTGCCTTAAATTGTAGCTATCCGAGATCAGGCTATGCAAATAACCACAGCGAACGAAAAATATCTTTAAATCCTTGTAGTAGTACATATGCTTTACGGGAAGAATTTTCAGGTTTCTAAACAGGTCGATGGTGTGATGAAGACGATTTGCATTCGATATTTTCCTTATGACACATTTTTGAATAGTTAGAAGCTGCTGGATTCTACTATAAGATGTACCTCCCCAACAGCTTATACCATAGTCTAGCTTTGAGTGGACCAACGCGTAGTAAATAGTTTTAAGAGTTGCGTTTGAGCAAATCTTTCTCAAGCTATAAAAGTAACGAACGGTACATCGCATGTAGGACTTTAAACGAGATATATGAGTAGACCAACTTAAGTTATTGTCAACAGAAACACCCAGGTACTGAAAGTCGCTGACTTCTCCAATAGAGAAACACTTTTCACAACAGTCCTTATCAAAACTAAATGATGTTTCTGAACACAGCATAGCATTTAGAGCGTAGCGCTTGCAGTCAGCGGCATGAAATACTATGGCTATTTCAGGTGACATTTTTGGATGTAGATTGAAATACATTATCTTAGTTTTCTTGCTAACAATAAGCTTATGTTCAGCAAACCATGCCCTTAGCAAATGTACATCATTATTTACGCCAGCTACCAAATCCAGATAGTTCGATGAACCATACGCAATGGCCAGGTCGTCTGCGAAAGCCGTAACATTTCCAAAAAATGGTAAAGAAAAGATCGAGTTCAGATATACCAAAAATAATATTGGGCCCAAAACAGATCCTTGAGGTACTCCTAACTTGATTGTAACAGGATTACTTAAACTGCTACCAACCTTTACTTGCTGCACTCTCCCCGATAAGTAAGATTCTAACCAATTATAGAAAAAACCACTGAAGCCAGCGGAAAACAATTTATGAAGTAAAATTTTGTGGTCTACCATATCAAACGCTTTCGTTATATCAACGAACAATCCAGCACAGTTCTTTTTGTTG
Source organism: Rhagoletis zephyria (assembly GCF_001687245.7). Taxonomy (NCBI): domain Eukaryota; kingdom Metazoa; phylum Arthropoda; class Insecta; order Diptera; family Tephritidae; genus Rhagoletis; species Rhagoletis zephyria. Next base: position 56,780 of record NW_016158285.1, on the reverse strand, counting down.
TCAATTTCCCTATATATAAAGGAACAAAAATCCAACAGGGCATCTTCTGTTGACCGCCCATTTCTGAATCCATATTGCATAGGGCTAAAGAAGTTCTTATTTTCAAGAAAAGAAAGAATTCTGCATTTAACTAGTTTCTCAAAAACTTTAGAAATAGAGGAGAGTAGAGAGATTGGCCTATAATTATTCACATCTTTTTTGTCGCCCTTTTTAAATAAAGGGATCACAAGAGCACATTTCAAATCAGCAGGACAGGTTCCAGACAAGACACTAGAATTAAAAAGATGTGTTAAAACATCAACTAAGTTAAAAGCAACGTTTTTTATAACTTGATTGGAAATTCCATCAGAACCACACGATCTGGAGTTATTCAGAGAATTAATGGCTCTTAGGACTTCAATGCCACTAAAGGTTTCAAAGAAAAAACTGTCACCTTCATTTGTAGGTGCAGATATTGAGGAAAAAGATTCACACGAATGTGCGGAACAATCAGATTGCCCGACTGACGAGAAATGGTCATTAAAAATATTTGCTATTACTTCGGCGTCATCGAAAATCTCTCCACTATCACATAAACGAAT
>NW_016158285.1:53293-56174 GCF_001687245.7 Rhagoletis zephyria | reverse complement strand
TAACTTCTTCAGTATTGTTTCTTGCAAGGCTTTCAATGCGCTACCTGGTTCTATACGAGTCATTAGAAATTTGCGTACATTTTTATTAAAGGTTAAATCATTTTTATTAGAACAATCACACGACGACATCAAAATTTTGCTGAACCCTACAACTTAGTAAACTTGAACTAAATATGTAATCTCATGAGCATGTACACCGCTTTTTCATAAACCAACTTAATTAAATTTAAATTTATCTTACAATGTATAGTTTATTCTGAATTTCACCCCACACACTTTTGTTAATGTGCATTAAATTCCTCTTGAGACGGCATTCGATACTAAAATATTAATACTTTTTACAGAATGCCTTACTTTTTCTTTCTTTTAATATTTTATTATAATTTATGTTAAGTTAATATTGTAATTTACATACATATGTTTATTTTGAAAGAAAAATGAATAAATCAATCAATCAATCAATCAATCAATCAATTTAAAATAGATATATTAGCAGCCTTTATTATGCTATTTTTATTATAGAAATTTACGTGCGCTATTTCTTTTTTGCCATCTGCTGTAGTTACTTAAGAAGTAAACGGCTTGGCTGTTTACCAAACCGGTCTATAGTTTTATCAATAATCTCAGATTGGTTCTGTGACACAAAACTTTCGATGTATGCTTACAAGACACAAACCTAAGGCAAAGTAGTAAACAATTTATATATGGGGCAAAATTCGCCAAGTGTACCAGGTGAAAAAATTTATGTCACCGATTTCGTTGAAACTTTACTAAATTGTTGTCATTGATACAAGTAATCAATGTTATGAAGGATTTTTTTAATCTTTTTTTCTTTTGAAGTTATGAGAGTTCGAATTTTTACGTTTTTGACCTTTTTCTTAAAATCACGAGTTTTCTTAAAATTCGTAACTTACATCTAACTTACAACTGAGTATCCAAAATATGTTACCACATAGGATTTTTCCGCGCTTTCCGATAATGACGATCACTTTTTTATAAGGATATTTTTTTGCACAAATTTTGCAAAAAAAAAATATTTTTGAATTTTTTAAACAATGTATGGTTTTAAATTTTTTTCAAAATAGCTAATTTCGATAGCTTATTTTCTAAGCTTTGCAACAATATATAAATTGTTATGGGATCGACATGTGGAACAGAAGTTTGTCCTATCAGAATGATTGCTAGCCTAACTATTGAGGAACTACTGCACCACTGGGTGCAGTCGAATTCATTATGGACATGAGAATGTGAATAAAAAATAATGTCCAAGATTTTTCAAACATTTTGTTCATTTTTCATTAATCGATGACATCTTAGTAATCAATATTTGATTGGAATTTCAGTTGTAATTTAAATTCTTTAAACGTTCAAAATTTTGAAAGACAATAGTTTGTGAGCTTTGGCTAGATGGCGTCATCACCTGACGTCGCAGTGGGTTCCATTTAAACATATTTGTTGCATTGTTGGACTTTCGCAAAATATGCGGAACAAAACGTAAATTACGTTAACAGTTAAACTTCAATATTAGAGAACACCAGAACAGCAAGCATCAATTATGTGAAGTAGTGAATATGGCAGAAAGAGTGAAATTCTCATCGCATTGCGCTAATCCTTATAACCTCAAAAATCTTTCATGGAAAACAAAAGGTCTGAGAAATGTGACAGCGAAAATTCATGAGAATATACCTACCCTTCCCATGAATGTAAAATTGTGTAGTTCATGCAGAAAGAAAGCTAGAGTAATGATTGAAGAAAAAAGTTCAAATTCATCCAAAATAAATACTTGCGGCAGTGTGTCTAATGTAAGAATGAAATAATTTGCATATATTTTCAACTAGTCAAGAAACCATAGTTAGACTTATGTCCATTCCTTCTTTCTGCGGCAACCTTTTAGGTTATGGATGTTGGAATTCTTAAACAAGAAAATTCAAATTCATCGGAAAGTGATACTTGCGGAACTGTGTCCGATGCAATAATGGGATGAATTGCATATATTTTTAATTAGTCGAATATTTAGTCAGATGTAATTGTTTTACGTCAATGTTTTAGGTTACGAATGTTGAGTACCAACCAACAGAGGTGAAACTGAAATATGTCTGTGACATTGAGGAGCACAAGTTAGCAGTGGAGGTCTTTGAACAAATCAAGGAAAAATATGGAACAACTTCAAACTTGTCGGAAAAATTTTTATACCCGAGCGCACTTGTGCACAAGGGTATTATAACTTTGTTCACATAACGGTTGTTTGTAACAGGCAAAACGAATCGAGATAGATATAGACAAATGTATACATAAATGATCAGATTTTGACATAAACGTATTTCTTGGTAAAGAATTGTTGCAACCATCAATTTTGAATAAATTAGCTTCAATATTTACTGATTTATCGAAGATTTTGTATTTCTCGAAATTACCGTTATATGGGATGTGGGCGTGGTTATTGTCCGATTTTAGAAATTTTCGGCCATTTGGTATGTTGTACCAGGACCAACAACTGTGCCAAGTTTGGAAGAAATTGGTGTAGCGTTTACCAAGATATACACATGTAACCATAAGTGGGCGTGGCTACGCCCATTTGCCAAAATTTTGTAATATTCTTATTTTTCGTCTAAAACCCATTGCAAATATCAATTTTGAGTGAATTATCTTCAGTAGTTACTAAAATATCGCAGTTTTCGTTTTTCTGAAAATTACCGTTATATGGGAGGTAGGCGTGGTTATTGTCCGCTTTTTAAAATTTTCAGCCATTTAGTATGCTGTACTAAGGCCAACAACTGTGCCAAGTTTGGAAGAAATTGGTGTTGCAGTTACCAAGATATACACATGTAACCATAAGTGGGCGTGGCCACGCCCATTTTCCAAAAATTTATAATATTCATGT
>NW_016158285.1:47215-53268 GCF_001687245.7 Rhagoletis zephyria | reverse complement strand
TTTGGAAAATGGGCGTAGCACCGCCCACTTGTGATCACATATATGTATCTCGCTAACCGTTCTAGCAATTTGTACCAAGCTCGGTATGGTTATTGTGCTTGCCACATAAAAGCAAACCGTTGAAAATTGTTGAAATCGGACTAAAATTGAGGCCGCTTTTCATATAACGGTAAATTTTAGAAATGCTTGAAATTTCAATATTTCGAAATTTAAGGACGCTAATTTACTTAAAATGTATACACCCCGGCTTATCATGTAGCGGTAGCTTTCGGAAAGGTGGAAAACATGTATTTAATACTTGCGCCGGGTATTTAATGTTCGGCTCCGCCCGAACTTAGACTTTCTTACTTGTTACTACTGACTTTAGCACCAAAATCATGGGGATGAAAAAAACTAGCATCCGAGTTTAATGCTTCAGAACGTCAAGCGAGCAAAGCCATACAGTTAGTAAAAGAAAATGGTATTTTAACATCACCGATGCCGAAAAAAAGGACGAATCATATCTGCCGATGTGGAAATTCTGATTGTTAACTTTTATCACAATGACGAGAATAGTCGCCTGTTTCCGGGTAAAAAAGACTTTGTTTCAGTTAAGAAGGAAGATGGTTCACGTGTGCATATGCAAAAATGGTTGATTTTATGTAATCTTTCGGAATTGTACTCTTATTTTAACCCATTCAAGCCCACGGCGAACCGGATGGGTTAGGAGCGTGAAATTTCAGAAAGAGGGTTCAATTGAGATTAGAAACATAAGAAAATAAAAATTGTATTGACAGTTTATCTGGCTTCAACTGTGGAAGATGTTACATATATGTAACAGTGAGCAGTACCTAATAAATTTTGACCCCATCCTTGTTCAAGTATAATACAAATTTACATTTATTTCTTTTTTATCAAAATGAGTGTTCACTGCTTTTATTCTAGCGAAAATAAAGACAAAATTGGCTCATTAAGGTAATTCAGATTGACAGCCAAACAAAAAAATAAATATGAAAGCACTTTATGGTTACATATTTATGTACATGTATGCATACTTATACTTTTATGTATTATATTGTTGTACATACTTAGGTTTTATTGTTTTCAAAATAACGATATTTTTCGAAGAATTTATACACAACCCCACATCACATTTTTAGCACATAGAAGATGGATGTGATTTGCAGTTAAGACCAGCGCAACGTCGCCTTTTTTTGCCGGGTACTACAAAATGATTTTGTCCATCAAAACGGCTGGAATACTTAACTTCATCAGTAGCAACTTGGCGATAACTCTGAGGAGACTTTGTAACTCCATAAGTTTTACAGTATCTGGAGGCAATAGCTCTGCGGAAATCCAATTGCGTTATGCTTTCCCCACCTTTACGATGCAAAAGCCAACGACCGACACGTCTACTAGCCAGGTGAAAATCGAGTACCACCATTTCCAGCCGCGAGCACCAATCCTATATGCGTTTACGTTCTGATCCATTCGATCAGTTCCACCCATGAACTTGTTGTATTGCAATATTGAATGTGGCAAAGGAACCATTACTCTCTTTTTTTCGGCCCGCGAATATCTTCCCATGGTTGTCAATGGTAATTTGCCATGTATGGTTGAAGCTACACTTACGACCGCATTATCAACGCATTTGGTCACTATTATACCTTTCATTACTGCGCTTTCCACATGGCCCCGCTCCCGTTTTTTCAATTCCTCTTTTGAATGGAGAGGGCATGATTTTGGAATAATATTTTCTCGAATGGTGCCTTTTCCGTGGTAACTTATCAGTAGCAACTTGGCGATAACTCTGAGGAGACTTTGTAACTCCATAAGTTTTACAGTATCTGGAGGCAATAGCTCTGCGGAAATCCAATTGCGTTATGCTTTCCCCACCTTTACGATGCAAAAGCCAACGACCGACACGTCTACTAGCCAGGTGAAAATCGAGTACCACCATTTCCAGCCGCGAGCACCAATCCTATATGCGTTTACGTTCTGATCCATTCGATCAGTTCCACCCATGAACTTGTTGTATTGCAATATTGAATGTGGCAAAGGAACCATTACTCTCTTTTTTTCGGCCCGCGAATATCTTCCCATGGTTGTCAATGGTAATTTGCCATGTATGGTTGAAGCTACACTTACGACCGCATTATCAACGCATTTGGTCACTATTATACCTTTCATTACTGCGCTTTCCACATGGCCCCGCTCCCGTTTTTTCAATTCCTCTTTTGAATGGAGAGGGCATGATTTTGGAATAATATTTTCTCGAATGGTGCCTTTTCCGTGGTAACCCCGTTGTTTCAGTCCAACTAACGCCGAAGGAGTAGTGAATAAGTTGTCGAAGTGGAGGGAAAACTCTAGATGTTTGATGTTTTCAGGAAACTCATCCAACATGCAAAACAACGGCGTTATATTTTTGGCATATTTATGATATTCTGTCTTCATTCGAGGATTTGTTCCTTGATACATTTCAAAATTGATTAAATATCCAAGGGGCTATTCAATCTCCACATTTTGTACCCGAATCATAATGGTTTGCCTCTTATGAATTGTTTACAACCATGACGCCCATAATACTCTATCATCGATTCATCGTACGACAGGTTCCTTTCGGTATGAAAATGCTTCTGAAAACGCTGTTTCAAGGCATCAGTATACGGTCGTAGCTTCCATATTTTATCATTTATCTGCTGCTTTCCATTATCTATGAAATGTATGCTGCGGAAAATTGTGTCAAAACGGTTTCTACGCATAGCATTGCTAATCATCGCATTCAGAAAATCTGTTTCATTTGACCAGTACCCTCTTCTTACAGGTACAAAACAATAACCAGTGACTATAAGTATTCCAATGAAAACTCGAATTTCTTGTGCTGTTATTTTTGGATTACCCTGACCACAATATACGGCATAGTTATTGCTTTCCTTACAAAGCATTTCAATCAATACGTCATCAAAAAATTTTTCAAATTGCTCATGGGGCGATAGGTTAACGCAGTCTAGATAGATTGGTTCGGGAAAAATTTGTTGGTACCTTGTATCATTATCCTCTACTCCCTGATTTATAGGTTAACTATAACTTGGTTTAGTTCTTTTTTTTGGTCCTTTCTTATTTTTCTTGTGTTTCGCCAATTTTTCCCGAGCAGAAGTCGTTTTTGAAGATGATGGTCGTTGACTCCGTTATTAGTAAAATATTTATTTATTTATTCAAGTCAATGGAATATTACATCCTTACAGACTAAGATTACAATTCAGATTGATTATAAAAAATAATAGCAGAAATAAGTAATATTTACATAGAATTTTTAATGACTATATATAACTCTCGTTTAAGATAATCTCTATGCAATGATATACATATCTAAAAAATTATATCTTGTTAACAATTTATTGAATTCTAGAAGCGACCTAGTGATAGGCTCATTTAAAGCATAATTAGTTCGATGCAAATTTATATAAAACAAATTATTATGTCTTAGGTATTTAAGAGGAACATTAAAAGTAATATGCTCTAACAACCCAGAGCAATTAATTCTGCCACTAATGATATCTGCAATAAAAATAAAAGAGTTCACCCTTCCTCTGTGTTCAAGGGAATTTAAATCAATTAACGAACAACGTGCATTGTAAGAGGGCATGGGGAGAGTAAAGTGTAAAGAATGTAAGGCGAATCGTACAAATTTCTTTTGAATGCGCTCTAGGCGTGAAATATTAGATGCATAAAAAGGACTCCAAATCAAGGAGGCGTATTCAAGCCTTGAGCGAACAAACGTAACGTAAAGAAGTTTCAGAGTATAAGGATCAGTAAATTCCCTGCTATTACGCTGAACAAAAGCTAAAAGTGAATAAGCTATGGGTATTATGTAATTTAAGTGACCGATGAATGTGAAACGGGAATCAAAAACAACACCCAAATCCAGGATTTCATTAATGCTGGATAAAATGCAGTTTCCAAGATGGCACGACGACAAAAAATTTGAACGAAGTTTCGAAAAGGCGATTTTAGAGCATTTAATAAGATTAAGGAATAAACGGTTTTTGTTGCACCAACTATAAAGGTTATCGAGATCTTCCTGTAAACGAAGCATATCATTAGCATAACGTACTCTTAGATATAATTTTAAATCATCGGCATATAAAACATATTGCACATTTACAAAGCATTGAGAAATGTCGTTAATAAACAAAAGAAACAATAATGGCCCAAGAACACTTCCTTGTGGAACACCTGACGATGCAACAAATGGATATGAGCTAGCATTATCTACAACTACTTCTGAGTATCGGTTACTAAGATAGGATTTAAGCCAATCAAGAGATTTTGAGTGAAATCCCATTTTCGAGAGTTTTGCAATTAATGTCAAATGCCTTGGAAAAGTCTGTGTATATGATATCCACTTGACAACCAAGCTCGAACGATTTTATACAGTATTGCGAGAGGACGGTTAGGTTGGTAACAGTAGACCGACCACTAACGAATCCATGTTTATAAGGACTAATTACATTTTTAACTGCAAAATATAATTTATCCTTGATTGATAATTCAAAAAGCTTTGATACTATAGTAAGTTTAAAGATTGGTCTATAATTTAAAATGTTATTTTTGTTCCCGCTCTTATGTATAGGAGTAATAAATGAAATTTTGAATTGATAAGGAAATACACCCGTAGATAGGGATTTATTAAAGATTAAAGTAATAGGTGCGGATAAGGAACATTCACACATTTTAATTAGGAAGCTAGATAAACCATCATTATCCAGCTTTGTAGATATTTTGAGTGCTCTAATACCGGAAACAACGTCATCCACTGTTAGTCTTAATGCGCCGAAATCTATGCATGAACCAATTTCACCGTACATTTTATCATCCAACACGTACACATCGTTATCAAAATTAGAGACAAAACAAGTAAGAAAGTCTTAGTTCGGGCGGGGCCGAACATTAAATACCCGGCGCAAGTATTACATATATGCCTTTTCACCTTTCCGAAAGCTACCGCTACATGGTAAGCCGGGGTGTATCAATTTTGAATAAATTAGCGTCCTTAAATTTCGAAATATTGACGTTTCAAGCATTTCTAAAATTTACCGTNTATGTGGCAAGCACAATAACCATACCGAGTTTGGTACAAATTGGTAGAACGGTTACCGAGATACATATATGTGATCATAAGTGGGCGGTGCCACGCCCATTTTCCAAATTTTTCCATTTTTTATGATAAGCGTATTTCCTGGTAAAGAATTGTTGCAAGCATCAATTTTGAATAAATTAGCTTTAATATTTACTGATTTATCGGAGATTTCGTATTTCTCCAAATTACCGTTATATGGGATGTGGGCATGGTTATTGTCCGATTTTTTAAATTTTCAGCCATTTGGTATCCTGTACCAAGGCCAATAACTATGCCAAGTTTGGAAGAAATCGGTGCAGCGGTTGCCAAGATATACACATGTAACACTAAGTGGGCGTGGCTACGCCCATTTTTCAAAAATTTATAATATTCTTATTTTTCGTCTAAAAGTTATTGCAAATATCAATTTTGAGTGAATAATCTTCAGTAGTTACTAAAATATCGCAGATTTCGTATTTCTGAAAATTACCGTTATGAGGTAGGCGTGGTTATTGTCCGATTTTGCCCATTTTCAATACGCAAACAACCGTTATGTGAACAAAGTTATAATAGCCTTGTGCACAAGTGCGCTCGGGTATAAAAATGCGAAACACCTTTAACCAAAGAAATTTCAAAAATCGATGCTTCATACCCAAACTGCATACCCAATAAAATTCTAAAAGATCTGATTAAAAAGTTGAAAATTTGCATGAAAATTTATTGAATTTTCGAGAGTTTTGCCCAAAGTTTAGAAATTATATTTTTGCGTTTTTGTTGTATAATGAAACATATCATTTAAAAACAAGTAAGAAAGTCTAAGTTCGGGCGGAGCCGAACATTAAATACCCGGCGCAAAATTTCTTGGCCGGATATGCACCACGTAGCGCTAGTCCTACAAATAAACTTTTATAATTTTCATACCTGTTCCACATCTAGTTGTGGCCCAGATTTTAAT
>NW_016158285.1:39731-45652 GCF_001687245.7 Rhagoletis zephyria | reverse complement strand
CGGCTTATCATGTAGCGGTAGCTTTCGGAAAGGTGGAAAACATATATTTAATACGGAAATCACATTCAGTCAGGTGGAAATCAAAATTACTACTGACAAAGATTAGATCTAGTATTCTAGATAACTTATTTAAATAGGAACTAATTTGTACTAAGTCCGCACGAGAAGACTATCAATTAGGTAAATTTCGTGTGATTTATTGACATTACAGGCCATAAGAGAACTATTTTTAGGTACCATAGACCAGGTGACTTTAGATTGAAATCGCCAAGAACGCAAAGATGACTCTCACTGTCTGAACCGACTGCAACTGAAATAATAGTTTTATTGTCCACATGCGCAGCATAAAACTCATCAGAGCTATGTGGCGGAATATAGGACGCACATACTTATATACAGTAGATTAGTATCTCCACGTATTGTTACACATAACTGGTCAAGTATAGTATCGGCGTTTACAAGATCAAAGAATCCTGAGCGCAGGTTCCGTTTAACAGCAATAAGAACACCTCCTCCTCTTATGCAACCTGTTTTGACCGACTCCCTGTCTTTTCTATAAATATTATACAGCTTTAAGTAACAAATTTCAGCATCAAATATGTCATATTCGCAGAGAGACAAGAACAATGTAGCTTAGATCAGTTTCGTTCTCATACCAGATACATTTTGATAGTAGATCTTCAGCGCAGAAAGAGATTTAGACTCCACCATCGAGGAAGTATTATCAGATTGACGGGCGTTTATTTTATTACGTCTATTTTGCCTTCCTTCTTAAAAAATTGAAAAGGACGTACCTTGACATTTGTTGGCCAAAGTGCGGGATTCAATAGCTCGTCATAGAGAGAGGCGGCTACTCCAAGCTTGAAATTTATTTACTTTAAAGTGGTCACCTCGACTCCTTTTTAACTAGCATAAAGCAAAGTAGATCATCACCTTTTATTTTAGTGGAGTTTTTTGTCACATAAGTTATGATATCGTTCTCGGTTACCGTATGCTTAAAAGATGATAGGTGAATCCATTTTTTCGTAGCTATTATGTCAAGACCGGAATTATTATTAAGACCAATGACAACATTACGAACACTTTTGCTTTTTAATCCTGTTTTTAAAAGCATCTTCCCACTGTGCGGTTGGGTGAGAATTAACAGCGTTATTAGATGAAGTAGCAGCCATAGGTAGGCGGACAGCAACGTCAGCGTAACTTTGAGAGGAACCAAGAATTTAGCCGCAGCAGAATTACTTGGATGATCAGCATTAGACGGGGAGGTTACCATGATTGCATTCCATTCACGATTGAGAGAATACAAAGGTTGCGCCGATCTCGGACCGCTCCTCTCTTAACGAATTTGACAGAATCGTTGTTTGCATGACGCCACACTGGTGCAACTTGTTTACATTTTCCATGCAACATTTTTTCTTCTTCCATTCTTGCTCACGTTTTGGCATTTCTCTCTCGCAATTGCACCAGTGTGACGTCACACAAAAGTTATTCTCAAAAATCCTCTCTGATCGGCGCAATCTTGTATTCTATCATTCTTGGATTGCATTATCNAAATTTCTGGGCCGGATATGCACCACGTACCGCTAGTCCTACAAATAAACTTTTATAATTTTCATACCTGTTCCACATCTAGTTGTGGCCCAGATTTTAATTACAATTTATGTGACCCGGAACTTCTAAACAATGCATTAAATGCTATTAATTAGGAGCAACTACCTAGTCAGGTCGAAGTCTCTGATTGCTATCGTATCTTCCTAACTAATGTAAAGAAAATCTTCACTGAGCTCATTCCGACTCGCCCAAAAAAAGTTTATAAATTGCCGTGGTATACTAAGCGGTTGAAGAAATTAAAAAATCTTAGAAATAAGTTCTATAAAGTTTATATAACCACTAGTAATAACGAGGCCTACCAAAAGTATTTGCTCCATTTAAACGAGTTTAACTGTCTCAATAAATTTTTATATAATAAATACATTATGCAGTGTGAGAGTAACATAAAGAGCAACCCAAAAACGTTTTGGAGCTTCATAAAATCAAAAAAATCTGTATCAAATATTCCTGCTATAATGTTTCTCAATGATAAAAGATCAAACTCGGGTTCTGAAACTTCTAATCTATTCGCCGATTTTTTTGTCTCTAATTTTGATAACGATGTATACGTGTTGGATGATACAATGTACGGTGAAATTGATTCATGCATAGATTTCGGCGCATTAAGACTAACAGTGGATGACGTTGTTTCCAGTATTAGAGCACTCAAAATATCTACAAAGCTGGATAATGATGGTTTATCTAGCCTNCGTGATCTGTCAAATACTAATGCATGAAAATCCTAACCTCAAAAAAATCACCCGTTAGAATACAAGATTGCGCCGATCAAAGAGGATTTTTGAGAATAACTTTTGGGTGGAGTCTAAATCTCTTTCTGCGCTAAAGATCTACTATCAAAATGTATCTGGTATGAGAACGAAACTGATCTAAGCTACATTGTTCTTGTCTCTCTGCGAATATGACATAATAGTTCTCACTGAAACGTGGTTAAATGTTGACATATTTGATGCTGAAATTTGTTACTTAAAGCTGTATAATATTTATAGAAAAGACAGGGACTCGGTCAAAACAGGTTGCATAAGAGGAGGAGGTGTTCTTATTGCTGTTATATGCTGCGCATGTGGACAATAAACTATTATTTCAGTTGCAGTCGGTTCAGACAGTGAGAGTCATCTTTGCGTTCTTGGCGATTTCAATCCAGTCACCTGGTCTATGGTACCTAAAAATTGTTCTCTTATGGCCTGTAATGTCAATAAATCACACGAAATTTACCTAATTGATAGTCTTCTCGGTGCGGACTTAGTACAAATTAGTTCCTATTTAAATAAGTTATCTAGAATACTAGATCTAATCTTTGTCAGTAGTAATTTTGATTTCCACCTGACTGAATGTGATTTCCCAATTTCTTGGCCGGATATGCACCACGTACCGCTAGTCCTACAAATAAACTTTTATAATTTTCATACCTGTTCCACATCTAGTTGTGGCCCAGATTTTAATTACAATTTATGTGACCCGGAACTTCTAAACAATGCATTAAATGCTATTAATTAGGAGCAACTACCTAGTCAGGTCGAAGTCTCTGATTGCTATCGTATCTTCCTAACTAATGTAAAGAAAATCTTCACTGAGCTCATTCCGACTCGCCCAAAAAAAGTTTATAAATTGCCGTGGTATACTAAGCGGTTGAAGAAATTAAAAAATCTTAGAAATAAGTTCTATAAAGTTTATATAACCACTAGTAATAACGAGGCCTACCAAAAGTATTTGCTCCATTTAAACGAGTTTAACTGTCTCAATAAATTTTTATATAATAAATACATTATGCAGTGTGAGAGTAACATAAAGAGCAACCCAAAAACGTTTTGGAGCTTCATAAAATCAAAAAAATCTGTATCAAATATTCCTGCTATAATGTTTCTCAATGATAAAAGATCAAACTCGGGTTCTGAAACTTCTAATCTATTCGCCGATTTTTTTGTCTCTAATTTTGATAACGATGTATACGTGTTGGATGATACAATGTACGGTGAAATTGATTCATGCATAGATTTCGGCGCATTAAGACTAACAGTGGATGACGTTGTTTCCAGTATTAGAGCACTCAAAATATCTACAAAGCTGGATAATGATGGTTTATCTAGCCTACCTATTACTTTAATCTTTAATAAATCCCTATCTACGGGTGTATTTCCTTTTCAATTGNCACTGAAACGTGGTTAAATGTTGACATATTTGATGCTGAAATTTGTTACTTAAAGCTGTATAATATTTATAGAAAAGACAGGGACTCGGTCAAAACAGGTTGCATAAGAGGAGGAGGTGTTCTTATTGCTGTTATATGCTGCGCATGTGGACAATAAACTATTATTTCAGTTGCAGTCGGTTCAGACAGTGAGAGTCATCTTTGCGTTCTTGGCGATTTCAATCCAGTCACCTGGTCTATGGTACCTAAAAATTGTTCTCTTATGGCCTGTAATGTCAATAAATCACACGAAATTTACCTAATTGATAGTCTTCTCGGTGCGGACTTAGTACAAATTAGTTCCTATTTAAATAAGTTATCTAGAATACTAGATCTAATCTTTGTCAGTAGTAATTTTGATTTCCACCTGACTGAATGTGATTTCCCAATTTCTTGGCCGGATATGCACCACGTACCGCTAGTCCTACAAATAAACTTTTATAATTTTCATACCTGTTCCACATCTAGTTGTGGCCCAGATTTTAATTACAATTTATGTGACCCGGAACTTCTAAACAATGCATTAAATGCTATTAATTAGGAGCAACTACCTAGTCAGGTCGAAGTCTCTGATTGCTATCGTATCTTCCTAACTAATGTAAAGAAAATCTTCACTGAGCTCATTCCGACTCGCCCAAAAAAAGTTTATAAATTGCCGTGGTATACTAAGCGGTTGAAGAAATTAAAAAATCTTAGAAATAAGTTCTATAAAGTTTATATAACCACTAGTAATAACGAGGCCTACCAAAAGTATTTGCTCCATTTGAACGAGTTTAACTGTCTCAATAAATTTTTATATAATAAATACATTATGCAGTGTGAGAGTAACATAAAGAGCAACCCAAAAACGTTTTGGAGCTTCATAAAATCAAAAAAATCTGTATCAAATATTCCTGCTATAATGTTTCTCAATGATAAAAGATCAAACTCGGGTTCTGAAACTTCTAATCTATTCGCCGATTTTTTTGTCTCTAATTTTGATAACGATGTATACGTGTTGGATGATACAATGTACGGTGAAATTGATTCATGCATAGATTTCGGCGCATTAAGACTAACAGTGGATGACGTTGTTTCCAGTATTAGAGCACTCAAAATATCTACAAAGCTGGATAATGATGGTTTATCTAGCCTACCTATTACTTTAATCTTTAATAAATCCCTATCTACGGGTGTATTTCCTTTTCAATTGAAAATTTCATTTATTACTCCTATACATAAGAGCGGGAACAAAAATAACATTTTAAATTATAGACCAATCTCTAAACTTACTATAGTATCAAAGCTTTTTGAATTATCAATCAAGGATAAATTATATTTCGCAGTTAAAAATGTAATTAGTCCTTATAAACATGGATTCGTTAGTGGTCGGTCTACTGTTACCAACCTAACCGTCCTCTCGCAATACTGTATAAAATCGTTCGAGCTTGGTTGTCAAGTGGATATCATATACACAGACTTTTCCAAGGCATTTGACATTAATTGCAAAACTCTCGAAAATGGGATTTCACTCAAAATCTCTTGATTGGCTTAAATCCTATCTTAGTAACCGATACTCAGAAGTAGTTGTAGATAATGCTAGCTCATATCCATTTGTTGCATCGTCAGGTGTTCCACAAGGAAGTGTTCTTGAGCCATTATTGTTTCTTTTGTTTATTAACGACATTTCTCAATGCTTTGTAAATGTGCAATATGTTTTATATGCCGATGATTTAAAATTATATCTAAGAGTACGTTATGCTAATGATATGCTTCGTTTACAGGAAGATCTCGATAACCTTTATAGTTGGTGCAACAAAAACCGTTTATTCCTTAATCTTATTAAATGCTCTAAAATCGCCTTTTCGAAACTTCGTTCAAATTTTTTGTCGTCGTGCCATCTTGGAAACTGCATTTTATCCAGCATTAATGAAATCCTGGATTTGGGTGTTGTTTTTGATTCCCGTTTCACATTCATCGGTCACTTAAATTACATAATACCCATAGCTTATTCACTTTTAGCTTTTGTTCAGCGTAATAGCAGGGAATTTACTGATCCTTATACTCTGAAACTTCTTTACGTTACGTTTGTTCGCTCAAGGCTTGAATACGCCTCCTTGATTTGGAGTCCTTTTTATGCATCTAA
>NW_016158285.1:7005-36006 GCF_001687245.7 Rhagoletis zephyria | reverse complement strand
TTAGTTAATATTGCTGTACATATTTGTATAGTAGGGAGATTTTTTCAAATTATATAAATATACGTTATTTGAATATTGAATTAATACACGTTTGAGGAAAGGGTGCGATAGTAGACTCCAGTTATAAGATTATAAATATAATTTTCAAGAGAAAGTCGGTTCTTAACATATTTTCTAATTACCTTCGAAAATATATTAACCAAAAAAAAAAAAATAAACAATGCTTCATAGATCGATTTTTTTTTAAATGTAACTTCATAAAGTTCTTTAAAAATATTTTCTAAATGAGGCCATAAGAGCTTAGGGGGAGAGTTACAACACAAAAATACATTTAAGGCGCAGCGAAGCACGCCGGGTAATTGGTAGTCATTAATGAAATTATTGATTTTAGCTTGGACATCTTTAACATCATTAGTTAGAGTTGCGATTGCAGATGAAATGTTAAAGGGCTAACTATAATATGAATAAGTAAGCGTATGCAAACGTGCGAATACACATAAATCCTATTCTGAAACTATAATGTGCTTAACATCAAGTTTCGTCAAGTTTCGTCAAACGTCATTTGCTTAAGGAAAGAGCGATACTGATCGCACCTTCCGTACGGAATCAGCTGTTTGCAGAAAATAAAATTATTTTACAATGGAAGACGAAAGTTTTATAGAAAATTTAATTCAGCAAGTGGAAAAAAGAAAATGTTTATTTGATAAAAGGGATGCCTTTTATTTTAATCGGGCAATAAAGGAGAAAGCATGGAAGGCAGTCGCAGAAGTATGCGTTAAAAGTGGTATGTACTCGTATTAATGTATGAACATATATTTTTCTTTACTTATCAATTTTTGATATTTGTACAGATTCCGAGTGTAAACACAGATGGAAGCTACTCAGGGAACGCTTTTGGAAAGAGTTGAAAAGGTTAGAAGCTCCATCAGGTAGTGGGATGAACTACCTCGAAGAATGGCGTTTTCTAAAGCCAATGATGTTTTAAAAGACTCTGTCACTAATACACATTTTCAATGTTTTTGAACCATTAAAGTTGACATTTCTCTTGTGCAGCACTCGTGATAATGTAGACGACACAGACACGGAATCAGTTTTGGAGCAATCAATGAGTGGAGATAGCTTCCTTGAGTCATCAGCGCCGCCTCCAAAGAAAGCAAAAACCTTTCTCGATAGTCTCTGCCACAAATTTGGTGAAACTATTGAAAAGATAGAGAGCAAATACGCACAGCACCGACAGCACCGACTGAAACCACAGCAACAGACGTGGCTTTCATGACGACAGTAATGTGCCTAATGAAAGACTTGCCAGTGACGGTGAAAGACAACTTCCAAGAGCATATGTTAATGGAGCTTTATCGCTTACGCCGTGAAAATAGGCCGACTTATAATTAAGTCAATAAACCTAGAACTCCACACCCACACGAAGACAATGTACTAAAGATGTTAAAATTGCTATGAAAGCGTTTTTATTTCATTTTGAAAACAATTTGTAATACAAAGTATTCGTTACTAAGTTTTTCGCAATATTCAAAAAGCTTTCTATTAAAAATTTGTTCGCTATTTTTACATTAAAATGTAGCTGGTTCTATGGCAAAAACCATATAATATAAATAAGTTTCGTAAGCTAACGCGTATCTTTAGCCACATACATAAAATTGATTTACATATATAAATTTTGTCATAGAATAAACTATATTTTAATTAAAAAATACAAAAAGCGATTTTTAATGGAAAACTTCTTGAATATTGGGAAAAACTAAATGCAGAATACTTCTGTGAGTAACTATACATATTAATCCTATGTTATTTTTTGGTTTTAACAACTAAGTAGTCAATGAAGACAATTTGTAACTTTGTTATTGTATAACAAACAACATTAGTTTAGAGGTTTCAAGAAATTCTATGTTGTTGGACATTTGACCATCATGTCTCATGAAAATTTTTCCCCTGAATCCGATTATAAAGAAAAGGACGCACGTACGTTACTGAGCAATATAAACATTTCTTTTAACATTAATGAAGATTATACAAGTTTCTGTAATCTAAGGGCCGAATTCGCAGTGCGTAGTTAACTCTCAATCGGCAGTTAACTACAGATTTTTGTACAGTGAGTTAACTACGCACTGTGAATTTGGCCCTAAGTCAACAACATAATTTGTACGATGTATGTATGTATGAAGAAATGTATTTACTTCCAGTTTCTTTCTTGTGCGTCAAAGTATGATCTTGTATAAAAGCAAATCTGCTGATCTAAATAGAATATTAAATGTTTGTAGAAGTCAAGACCACTTAAGTAAAAATACATACACAAGATTTTGTGCACAGATTCCCGATTTTATTAATAAGAAAATGAGTTGTTTAAAGTTTAAATATTTACTAAAATTTGAAACTGCACGTTCGTATGAAAACCTTTTGTATGCATTTTTACTTAAGTGGTCTTGACTTCTACATTTAATATTCTATATATGTAGCAGGGCCTTATAGCTTTTATACACGATCATAATTTGACGCACAAGAAATAAACTGGAAGTAAAAACATTTCTTCATATTGATGTTTCCACCAAAAGTTAATTTTTATGAAAATTTTGTTAAAAATTATATAAATTATGCTGTATACATAGATATTTGAAAGTTGTATAACCTTTATTAAAGCAAAAAGAAATTTTGATATTGCCCAGCTACATGCATATGTCCAAAAAAATGTTCAATAAGTGTGCGGACTTTTTTTTAACAAAAAGGTTGTATTTTCGCATAAAAATGTTTGTATTTTGATTTCATAATCGAATTCAGTGGCAAAATTTACAAAAGACATGTGCCACAGATCACATTTCTTGTAAACTAGTTTAATTTTTTAAAAATTTTTAAAGTTTTTTTGGAAATAAAAATAATCTAACTCAATGTGTTTTAATTAGTTTGAAAAAAACTACATAAATTATTTCTAATTTCTATAGAACTTCTTCCGCCATAATGGTGCGAATTTGATGATTGTGCAATCGATGGGATGTTACTTGCAACTTCACTACGCCATAATCCGTCATGGAAGTCACCACTTGAATCTTCCCAATCAATGTAGTTGTTCGCAATATACGAAGATGCATCAATATTATTAAGCATAATAAAATTATGCAATGTTACGCACGCCAGCACAATTTTTTCTGCATTTTCCGGAAGTAATGTTGTTAGTAAAACTCTCCAGCGACACACTAATATTCCAAAGGAGTTTTCGATTGTGCGACGTGCTCTTGATAACCTTTTATTAAAGACGTCCTTATCATTTGGTAACCTCTCGCCAGGGTAAGGACGCATTAAATGTATTCCCAAGGGAAAAGCAGCATCACCAACAAAAAAGTGCGGAGTTTTGATTTGCGTATTTGGTAAGTTTTTCGGTGCAGGAATTGAAAGTTTGTTATTTAGCAACCTCTTTCCCAACCGGCTCACTTGGAAAATGCCTATATAAAGTGAAAAAATATGTATACATATTAATGTAAATAAGAATAAACTTTCACAAATATGTATGTAGGTCCTCACTGCCATCACTCTGGCTTCCATAGGCTCCAATATCTATGTGGGTAAATCTATATCGAGCATCACATACCGCTAGCACAATAGAAAAAAATTTTTTGTAGCAGAAAAATTGACTACCGCTATTAGGTGGACATTGAATGGCGATATGTTTTCCATCAATTGATCCAACGCAGTTGGGCATATTCCACAACTCCCAGTAATCTTGAGCAATTTGCTTGTAATCTTCTTCGTTTGGCTCAGACACATAAATATTGCCCAACTTGCTCCAAAGCACTTCAGTTGTTTCGAGAATAATGCGTCGAACAGTTTCCTTGCCTAGTTGAAATGACCACGCCAACGATTGGAAGGAGTCTCCTTGTGATAAATATCTTTTTGGAAAAGAAAAAAACACCTACTGAATATTTATTAAATTAAAATAAACAAACTTACTGCAATGTCAAGGCCAATCGACATTCCGGTTGCACAGGCTCCCTCAGCGAATACTTTTTAAGGAACGGCTTAACAAGAGTTAGCAAAACTTCGTATACTTGTGGCGTCATTCGCGTGTATATAAAAAATTGCCGGTGGTCAATCTCCTTCATTATCAAAAATGTTCGTACGAAAAACCCTTCCTTTTTCCTGTTTCTGTTCATCTCCCTGACTGAACACGACCGAATTCTTTTTTTTTTAATTTCACCAATTTTGGTTAAGATGCATATGCTTTCTAAAGCGGATGTAAGCAATTTAAGTGCCTTTAAGTGTTTTAACTTTCGATTCATTTTTCACAGCACAAATCACAAAATCTTTAATTGTTCAATTCACGTAATAGGGATGAAACGATACGAGTAAATACTGGAGTCGGAGAAAACATCGATGGCACTATTGATGCATCGATATTTTTGAATTTTTGTTAGTAATCGATGGTTTATGGCGACTATATGTGTTTCTTTTGTACACCTCTGCGCATGTAAAATGAAATCATATTACTTTCTAGTTTTAAAGGCTGGTTTTCATAGGTCAAAATCTCTGACATCAAAAACTGCCTTCTTCTGACAGCTGTTCATTTGGTGTCAAATGCGTTTTCATTAAATTGTAAAAACTAACCCAAATGTCGATACCGCAGTGCATATCAAAGACTGTCGTCAGATTTCGGTGTCAGGTAATTGACATTCCGTTTTCATTACTGATGTCAAATGTAAAGTTAAATTTTTACAAAAAAGTGTAGAATACCGACCTTTTAGCTATAGACAATCCAAAAATATCATTGGATAGAACTCTTCATGCCGATTTCAACCTTGCCAAAAGAATTTAGCGCACTAAGAAGATATAGGAGGTTAAGTTAAATTTTTCGACATTTTGAAATATCAATATCTTATGAACTACACAACCGATTAAACAACTAATGCTGTCAAAATATAAACGATTAGTTTATCTTTCAGTTGATGTACATAATTTTACTGATTTTTTATTTTTGTAAGTCAAAAATACTAAAAAACGTGAAAAATTTAATTTTTACATAAAATTACCTTTCTAGAAGAAGTGCAAGTTATTACCATTTAAAGAAAGGTTTTTAATAGGTCAAAATTTTACGAAAGTAGTGGTAAAAGTCGATATTTTTTTAAATGGCGTTTACATAATTTTTTTTAAATGGTAAATTAATCGTATAAAAGGTACTAATACTATCTTTTCTAATCGGTCAAGTAGTTTCCGAGATATTAAACATATAAAAACAGGAAATTTCAAGTTTCACCTTTTTATTGGCTTTGGTTTTTTTTGTGCCAAATAATCTTGGTATGGTTGAAATCAGCATGAAAAGTTCTAGCAATCTGCATTTTTGGATTACCTTCATAGCCAAAAGTGCCGATACGAGTAGGTATCGATACTTTAGATCCGATGTTTTTCTTACGATACTACTTCCAAGTAATGGTATCGATACCTGCATGGTATCGTTTCATCCCTACATGTAAGCAAAATATAGCCACCTAAAAGTCCACACTACGTTGCTTATGCATTTGACAGACTTTTCGTTCATTTTCTGACAGTCAGTTACGGCAGCTTATTCATATTATAGTTAGCCCTTAAAGCTCAAATGGACAACGACGTAACGTAGACGTAGGTTGACGCAGACACGATCTACCTTATGGGATTCGCGTGTTAACGAAAACTCACCACCTCATGGCGGTGACGTTGCCGTTGCTTCTCTCTATCTCTCTATCAACAGCAAATTTGATATGCTGCTGCGTACGTCAACCTACGTTTACGCTACGTCGTTGACTAACTGCGCTTTTAGACTGCGGTAATTTACACTGTAGGAAGTGCATTTCGTCTTGTAATTTTTCCACTTTTTGCACTAAGAGTATTTTCTCGTCTTGTAAAGAGCTGACGAGAGTCAAGAATGATAGAATACAAGATTGCGCCAATGAGAGAGGATTTTTGAGCGTAATTTTTGCGTGACGTCATCTTGGTGCAATTGCGAGAGAGAAATGCCAAAACGCATATAAAAATATGTAAACAATGCAGAAAAATGTGTTAATTTTAATATTACATGGCCCAATTTTGCAGGAATCAATAAATATACATAGATTGATTAATTAGGAACACGTAGCAATAATTTTGGACATGTAGCCCTTTAGATAAGTACGATTTTTAGCACATGAAAAAAATATATGTATTAACAGTGTTTGCAATTTCATGTAGACCAAAAGGAAGGTGTGCAGCAAAGTGAATTTTTGGACTTGCCATTTTAAAAAGCCATGCAGAGTGCATATTTATATTTGTGGACGGTAGCCAACCGCCATAAACTCCACAGCTGTTGACTCCACAGCTTTTATTTGATGACTTTTGTACCATTTCCCAGAGGATGCATGAGTGTGGCTTTTTTGGAAGCAAATATTCTATGTCAGCAAAACATAATTTAAGCTGAACTTTTGAATGTATAATAATTTGGGCACTGTTTTGTATTAGGTACGAAACAGCGCGGTAAGATGCCGCTTGAATTAGCGCCTGGCGACCTTATCCACTGGTGCATACCAGCACTAAAAGAATCAGGTACTAACAAAAATGAGTAGGTAGTGAAGTTCATGTATCTATTTACTGTAGACACTGCTTTTGTATGTATGCCATTGCCAGCAAACTAAACCTGTCTATATTCACCAATATTTCCACCTACGACAATTCACCAAGGAAAGGCCAACATAGTTCAATGTAGAAGCTCATAGCTCACACACATAGCACAAAGCTCGATTTGGTGTTTAATGCATGTCCTCCCCGGCAGAACTGCTTCCACTTTTTCGCCAGGTTTGCGTCCGTAGGAAACGAAAAAAAACTTATATAGCACGCTTTCCCTTTGTTTTCACTATCACACTTTGCCACTGCACACTTCATTTTGCTTTTTAATGTCTTAATAATTGTTTAAAGCCACGCAGAAATATTAACGCATATATCGATGGCTGAGTGGAAGATCGACCTATCTCGGCAGCCAGTTCGAAAACGCTCTATATCAAAAAACTTTTCAAGAACGCCCTATTTCAGAATTTAATTGAAAAACACCCTATTTTAAAATTCGGTTCAAAAACGCCCTATCTCACTTCAAAATGTATTGAAAATATGCTGATTTAGGGCGTTTTTGAATCGGCAGCTGAGATAGGGCGTTTTTGAAATGAATTCTGAAATAGGGCGTTCTTGAAAAGTTTTTTGAGATAGAGCGTTTTCGAACTGGCTGCCGAGATAGGTCGATCTTCCACTCCGTCATCGATATATTAAAATTGTTATTTGGTTTTTTCGTATGCTCACATTCAACAATTGCACCAAGATGACGTCACGCACACAGTTCATTCTGTCAAAATCACAAAGAGCGGATTAGCGGTACCGCGATTGGCGCAATCTCTATTTCTCTCAATCGTGGACGAGAGTAAACAATTTAGCGTTCTCGGTGCACAAAGCGACGATTTCGTCGAGCACAGTTTTTAAAGATATTTGCTGCTTGTGTGCATATTTGTTTGAACAATCACTCGGACTTTGTTGTTGTAATAGCATCGGTGTTGATTGCTGCGGTTGTTTAGCGGGAGAATGTTTATTACTCAGCTCTTGAGAAACCATGTCATTAGACGAGACGGGGAGTTGAGTCAAGAATGATAGAATACAAGATTGCGCCGATCAGAGAGGATTTTTGAGAATAACTTTTAAGTGACGTCACACTGGTGCAATTGCGAGAGATAAATGCCAAAACGTGAGCAAGAATGGAAGAAGAAGAAAAAATGTTGCAAAGAAAACGTAAACAAGTTGCACAAGTGTGACGTCATGCAAACAACGATTCTGTCAAATTCGTTAAGAGAGGAATAGCGATCCGAGATCGGCGCAACCTTTGTATTCTCTCAATCGTGGAGTTGAGTATTAGCTACTCGCCCATCCATTCAATTGACAAGAGGGGGTGAACGCAGTGATTTTCGAAGGAAAGCAGTGCAAGCAGCACAATGGTATAGCTTGTTTGATTTTTGCATAAACTCAAGAGCGAGTGTTTTTATAAATAACCCTATTTGGCGTTTTTTCCAAAACCAAACTGGAAGTTGACGACTCAAATGTTGGTGTAGTGGCATCTAAGACATCTACATCCAAATTCTGGGAAGAATAGTTCATCACATCCCTAAGCGCTTCATCCAAGAAATCTTCGTCAGCAGTGGTTGACAATGCCGACCCAGTATTCCGCATGATAACTTGGCAGGATTGCGTTAGCTGTGCTTTAGGTAAATTATCTGGTCGTCCACTGCCATCCTCATCGCCAGAATCTTCATCTCTTTCAACATTTTTGCCACTCGGAGGTTCAACAACTATTTTTTCAATAATCTCATCCCTATCATCATCTGACATCAATTCCTCAGGGATATTTGTTGCTTCCTCCAATGTCAAACAAGTATATCTAAACATAAAAACAACTTTTATGACACTCAAATACTATAAAAAAATATACTTGTAATATTTAAGTGTACCTATGCACATGGACGTAAAAACCATGAGATAAGTTCGCTGTTGCCAATACCTAACATAACCACAATTAGCAAAACGTACTGGGGATGCCCACTGTTACATATATGTAACGCCTCCAGTCGGCACCTCTCCCAGGATATTTTTTTTTCTCACGTTTTTATAAGTTATTTTGCATATTTATAAATAACTTTTTATAAAAAATATTCTTCCAAACAGACTTTTAAATATATTAATATTTATTTTTACCTTCGGCGTGACATCATATCGCCGCTTCTACCACTTCTAAAAAACTTCACTTCGCGTCCAAGCAACTGCGTTGAAACTGAAAAGACAACTGACTTAATTTTCAAATTATTCTAAGAAATGGTAGACAAAAATTCTGATTCGAAGAAGTATGCTGCACTCAGCCAGCGCTTAAATTTTGAATGCGCTGCGTTACAAATACATATGTAACAGTGGGCACTATTAGGTTAAACACCAAAATTCTGCTATAAAAGTCAGTCTTTCTAAATTTGTACAACTCAGACCTCGTAATTGCGTACTTGCTGGGGCTAGTGGGACTCACTCGGTATGCGTTTGTTTGCATCATGAAAATGTCGATCTAATGCTAGATGCTATAAACATTGATAAGTTGACTTGCAATTAGGATCATCCAATCAAAGTTCACCATGATGCCATCAATATGATATTGTGTGAACCCAGATCCAAAATGCTTTTTGGATAACTGCTCTTCATGTCTAGGTATAGACAATTTGAGAAGTCATCTTAGTTCAGTTTTAGAAGACAACTGCATTGATCGAATAGAGTACCAAATTTGGCAACAAACTGATCGCAGTGCTCTGCGTACTGAAGTAGCAGATGTAGAAGACTTTCTCGATTAATTGAGCACTCGCATGTCAAAATTAAAATCTCATTCTTTTGTTCCACGCGAGCAATCTGCTTACTTGAAATATATTAAAGGAAATTTTAAAATCGGAGAATTCATCGTTCTGTGTGATTTTGCTGAAAATGACGGTTTTATAGCTCAAAATGCGGCTCAGGCTTTCCACTGGAATAACAACCAGGCGACAGTTTTTACTACCGGAATTTATTACAAAGTAGACAATGAGGATGATCTTCAACATGATAGTATTGCTATAATATCTGACTCTTTAAGTCACGACACGGTTGCTGTTTACGAGTTTCAAAAAATTATTGTTAAATATTTAGGCAAACATGACGTGCGAAAAAAAATTATTTATTTTACTGACGGAGCGTCTCAGAAGAATAAGCACAATTTTACAAATCTTATGTATCACGAAAAGGATTTTAACATTCCTGCCGAATGGCATTTTCATGCCACCGCACATGGCTAAGGGCCATATGATGGGATCGGAGGCAATTTGAAATGTCTTGCAGCACGCGCGGGTCTACAAGCATCTTCACAAAATCAAATTTTGACACCTGAGGCGCTTTATCAGTGGGCTAAAATAAATTTGACGGAAACAGTAGTTTTTTTTTAGCCCTAAAAAGCATCACGAAAAAACTGCCGAATGGCTTAAAAAATCGTTTTGAAAGTGCGAAAACATTACCGGGTACCCAGAAATTACATTCTTTTATACCCACATCTGAAATGACTATCATTGTACGCCCTTTCTCTGCGTCAACAGATTCTACCGTCTTTCCTAAATCGAAAAAACTAAAAAATAAGCAACACACAAGAATTATCTTCAAATTTGTATTCATTCATACTTTTCTCAGTAATTATGAATGTTTGTGAAAATATACCTTAGATAGTACATTTACTTGTGATATCTCTGTTCAAATAAATATTTCTAATGATGTTATGATCTTGTTCACCTTATTTTGTACATTATCCTGGATCTACTACGTGTAATTGCACCCAGAGGTGCAGTAGTTCCTCAATAGTTAGGCTAGCAAGCATTCTGTTGGAAAAACTTCTGTTCCACATGTCGATCCCATAACAATTTATATATTGTTGTAAAGCTTAGAAAATAAGCTATCGAAATGAGCTATTTTGAAAAAAAAAATCGAAACCATACATTGTTTAAAAAATTCAAAAATAATTTTTTTTTTTGCAAAATTTGTGCAAAAAAAATATTCTTATAAAAAAATGATTATCATTGTCGGAAAGCGCGGGCAAAATTCTATGAGGTCACTTATTTTGGATACTCAATTGTAAGTTAGACATAAGTTACGAATTTTAAGAAAACTCGTGATTTTAAGAAAAAGTGCAAAACCGTAAAAATTCGAACTCTCATAACTTCAAAAAAAAAAATCCTTCATAACATTGATTACTTGTATCAATGACAACAATTTAGTAAAGTTTCAACGAAATCGGTGACATAAATTTTTTCATCTCGTACACTTGGCGAATTTTGCCAATAATAGCCGTTTTCGTTGTTCGGAGTTAACTCAAAAACTACAGCATAGATTTCAGTAACATTTTCAGAGGTTACAACAAAACTCGGTAGGTGGTGCTGGGGTCGAGTTATTTATAAAAATCCTATTTATGAACCGATTTCTTCTAAATTCAAAATGTAAGCTACCAGGATGATGGCAAACATGTTTACAAAAAATAGACCCGCTAGGGGGCGCGGGAGTCGAGTTATTTATAAAAGTCGTATTTATGAACCGATTTCTTTCAAATTCAAAAGGTATAGTTTCAGCATAATGGAAAATACGTTTACCAAAAACAGAGCAGCTAGGTGGCGCGGGAGGCGAGTTATTTATAAAAGTTTTATTTATGAACCGATTTCGTAAGCTACATGATTCGAAACGTTTATTACTTTCATGATGATTTTTTTTATTCGAAACATATTACTTACATAAAATGATAGCCATTTCCGTTTTTCGGACTAAACTCAAAAACCACTCAATAGAGCCCAGTCAAATTGTCGGAGGTTATACCTTGCATATATGGTCCTATTATAGGCTGCTAGAAAACACGCTGGTGGTGCTGGAGTAGAGTTACTTATAAAAGTTGTATTTATTAACCGATTTCTGATGAAAAATTCCTGGAGGTTCGGTATTTAGAAAATCCGTATTTTTTAAAAAAACCGATTGGAATTCATAATGCGTATACATTTCATGACAAGGTTTGTTCTGCTTAGGCCGTATGTTTATCTTAGACGAATTTACTTTTCCGATGGCTAAATCAAGGATGCGTTTAAATATGCATATAAAGACCGCAACACTGTGTAAGCGCGATCTTGCATCTACCTCCGATTTATGAAGTTGCTCGAGGCGGCCGTTATTACAGCAGTAAGACTCAAAGAAACAAATTCATAAATATTAAGACGAATTGTAAAAGTGGCGAATTGACAAGGAAAGATTCGACCACATCTGTACAAGAAGGAACACGATAGGTATATCAATGGCTCCATTTGAACGATATTCATGAGATCAAACGACTCATTTAGCCAATGCACGGGAAAGCTTTTCATCCTGTGGGACAGCGAGGATTCTTGCCCCTCCTATAATTCAAAATGCTCATCTGTGCTCTTGAGCTTCCGTATAAGGACTTTTATTGGCTTACATGGTACCAGTGTTGAATTTGCAGGAAAATAGAAGAATATTACGCACGATTGGCAGAGATCTCACAGGTGGAAATAAGACCATCGGTAAAACAGATGACATCGGAAGGAATTAGTATTCCGTATGGAATCACAGCGCTACTATTCTTGGCATATGTGGAGGATTCCGCTTTTTAGTCGTTTCAATTTAAACTAAAAATGTTTACTTTACAGACTGCTTTTGCTTTTAACGCTATTTTTGTATTGGCCAACCCAAAATATGTTATTAGGCGCCGCGAAGCAAGCGGGCAAATGCTAGTTCAACTATAAATTTATTTATAGTTTACCGTTCAATCCATTTTCGCTGATTGTCGACTGCAGCCAGGTTTTCACCCTTTTTAACCCTCTAGTAGGCTGAACCGCCTTCAGACGGTCGTTAACTAAACACGTATTTAGTGCACCTATAATAATTTTTTCCTATATTCGAAATGCACGATCTTTAGAAAAAAAGAGTACCTTTACGACGATGTAAATTTTAATCCGTTATGTCAATATGTTTTATTTTAATCGGCAGTTGAATCACAGATTGTGAAGGACTCGGTTAAAATTAATTATTTCTTGCTATTAAGTAATTTCGTAATTAAAGAAACTTTTTCTTTTGAAACATTTTTTGATTCAAAAAAATTCAGTGGGTTTCGTAGTTAAGAGCACAGTATTTTGATATAAAATTTATAATTATGTCACCATTCGAAATGGAGAAAATTGCTTTCGAACACAGACCATCTACAGACCGGCTTGCCGACATATAAAAACCCAGTTTGCATTTTGGACCGTCTGCAGACCGGATTGCCGGTTCGTAGGTCAACATTCTGTAAGAGAAAGCTGAAAATACGTCAAAGTATATCGGCGAGCCCGTCTCCAGACGGTCTTGGTTTTTCTCCCCTGTAGGAAAAAGTTACTGTCACAGATCGAAATGGACATAATTTTTGGATTTCTCGTGCTAAAATCACCCATTCCTGAATTTTTGGACTCATAGAAAAATTGGCCTACTAGAGGGTTAAGTGGAAGTGCTTTGAAGTTAGAGAGAATAACTTGATAGAGAACCGGATGATCCACATATTCACTTTTTAAATCAATTTACTAATTATTTTGTTAGCTTTGAGTGTATAATTTGTTATATGGTATATATATAGGAAAAAATTATCGAGCAAGCATTTCCTGGTGCTATTGTTGAATATCTAGGAAAACATTTGGAAGTTAGGGGGGGCTCGGACCTAGTATTTATTGAAGTAAATGAGCGGTATGTTTTCAGATTATATGTTTACGTTATGGAAGAATTCTTCAAGCACCAAATGAAGGTTTCTCGTTCACCGAACTGTGACTTAGCTCTCTAAATTTTTTTGTGATGGATAATTGTTTGGCGTTATCGAAAATAATTTCTGTGTCCCGATTTCAAACTTTTTCGATAATATGCTGACTTAGACTTAATGAAATAATTGAACCAGGTTTGGTAGAAATCTTTAAAGTGGTTATCGAGGTACACTTTGAAGCCATAAAGAGGGCGGTGCCAAGCCCATTTCCTAAAAGTCTATATCAGCCGTATTTATTGTTAAGAGACTGTTGTAACTATTAACTTGGAGTAAATTAGCTTCCTCAGTTATTGAAATATCGGAGTTTTAGGATGCCTGAAATTTACTATTATATGTGAAGCGGGTATAATTTTAGTCCGATTTGAATAATTTTCAGAGAATTTCTTTCTTGTAATAAGGGTATTGGGTTTGGTAGAAATTGATGAATCGGTTACCGAGATACACATAAGGGGGCGCCGTCACGCCGATTATCCAAAAATGTATAACAATCTAATTTTCTGCTAAGTGGTTATTGTAATTATCGATTTTGAGTCAATTAGATTCAGCAGTTACTGATTTATCGCAGTTTACGTGTTTCTGCAACCTACCGTTATAAGGGTGGTGGGCGTGGTTATCGTCCGATTTCAAAGATTTTCAACAGATTTCTTAGCTAGGGAAGGCTCGTACGAAGTTTGGTAAGGATTTGGAAAGCGGCTACTGAGATACAGCATTTCATCATAAGTGGGCGGGTCGCGCCCATTTTCCAAACATTTCATAATAATACTATTTTTTAACAAAATTTGCTTCACATCCTAATTTTCAACAATTTGGATCCAATATTTACTGAAACATGGTAGTTTTTGTATTTTTCGAAAATACCGTTATATGGGAAGTGATGGTGGTTACAGTCCGATTTTGCCCATACCGAATTTCGTTGAGATATCGCAATTTTTACTGGAGTTATCGTGTACGCGGACGGACGGACAGACAGACATGGCTTAATCGACTTCTCTATTCATTCTGAGCATTTATGTATACATTTGTCTATAACTAACTCGATTCGTTTTGGCTGTTACAAACAACCGTGACAAGTGCACTCGGGTATAAAAAAGTCAAAGTTCGGGCGGAGCCGAACATTAAATACCCGGCGCAAGTATTCAGTATAGTTTTTTCACCTTCCCGAAAACTAAAGCTACGTGGTAAGCAGGGGTGGTTTTACACCTATTTCAAACATCTTCGACAGAACGTCCAGTTATGTGGGCGGCATCACGCCTGTTTTCCAAAATTCCATAATAATGTTACTTCTATACAAAGGATTGTTTGTTAGCATAAATTTTGCGTAAAATTAGCGTTCTTAAATTTCGAAATATCGAAGTTTCAAGCATTTCTGAAATTTACCGTTATAGAAAAGTGGGCATAATTCTAGTCATATTTCAATAATTTTCAGCATTTTGCTTTTATGTGGTAAGTATACTAACACAGGCTAACAAAAAAAAAAGTGTACATATTAAACAAAACCTATGTATCCCTATGTTATTCGACATGCTGAATGCAAATCCGAAGTCCGAGTATGGGGGTCCCTTGATTCCTAAAGGTCATGTCAAGTTCATCCCAAGGACAAATTCCGATGAATTTTCAGGTTTATTCAATGAATTTTTCCCTACACGAACCTGACGTGATGGAGGCTAGCGGAGCTCGGATTCGCATTCAGCTTCTCGAATAACATAGGTATATATGGTACAAATTGATCGAACAGTTACCGAGATACACATATGTATGTGGTCATATGTGCGCGGGGTCACGCCCATTTTCCAAAATTTTATTATAAACGTATATTATGCTAAAGAATTATTGCAAGATTTCGTATTTCTCTAAATTACCGTTATATGGGATGTGTGCGTGGTTATTTTCCGATTTTAAAAATTTTCAGCTGTTTGGTATGGTTTGTCAAGGCCCAAAACTGTGTCAAGTTTGGGAGAAATCGGTGGAGCGGTTTCCTAGATATACACATGTAATCGCAGTTTTCGTATTTCTGAAAACTACCGTTATATAGGAGGTTGGCGTGGTTATTATGAGATTTTACCCATTTTCAATTCCGTCCGTCCTACGCTAAAAAGGTATAGACATACCAAGGTTCGTTAAGATATCTACATTTTTACTCGAGTTACCGTGTGCACAGACTGCTTAATCGATTTCACTTTTCATTCTGATCGTTTATGTATACATACATGCATTTGCCTATATCTACCTCGCAACCAAGGTGTATTAAACAAGGTGGTGTTAGCCGTATATAAGTAAAAAATTACACTAACAAATTATAAGCAGATATCCATACTGTCATTGGTATCAGTTACAACAAACACATCATTTTGACATAATACTCTCCACAGCGAAAAACTGTGATGTCGCCCCAACTCCACCTTGCTGAATGCACCTTGCTCGCATCGTTTTGCCTGTTAAAAACAACCGGTGTGTGAACAAAGTTATAATACCCCTGTGCACAAGTGCGCTCGGGTATAAAAATGCTTGCCTCTATTTGCGTTCCAAAGAAAGTTTGATATCTCAGAATTTCCTTTCTTTCGAATATTAATCATTAAAG
The DNA here is from genome assembly GCF_001687245.7 of Rhagoletis zephyria. Lineage (NCBI taxonomy): Eukaryota > Metazoa > Arthropoda > Insecta > Diptera > Tephritidae > Rhagoletis > Rhagoletis zephyria. The sequence goes on along the minus strand of NW_016158285.1, from coordinate 20,056 downwards.
TAGTAATTAAATCTTCTATATATCATTTAAATATATGCCAGATAATTTGAAAATTATGGCATTCGTTTTCGCAAAACATCTCCACTTTCAAGTACCCAAACGAAAACCAAACACATTTCCATTTCGCATACACCCATACAGCTATCCACGCTACGTGAATAAAAAACGAAGAAAAGTAAGGTGGCTCGTGTGGAGATGCGCCTGCTGATCAGAACCGATAACATATGACATTAAAGTTCGACTCTTAGCACACAAACAAACAGCAAACAAAACCATGCGATGACTTAGCAGAGATCATAAAAGCGAACCCGAAAGATGCCATGCACACACGCGCACGCTTAAGCAAATGAGGTGCTAATGATAAATGTTGACCACCTTTGGGTCTGTCTTGTCTGATTACCCCCACCGAAGCCAAACTCACTGGGACAAAAATGGAACAAAACCCAGAAAATTAATAGTGTGAATGAAAATATAAAACATTACGCACCGCAAAGACACAGAAAAAGTTCCAAGAACGCGGAAGATTTAGAAGAGGGAGAAGGGTAAACAAGAGCGAGAACGAGTACGGGAAATTCAAAATGCACGAAAGAGAGGCGATATGTTATGCAACTGTGCATTGCGACGGCTGGCTGCCTCGATCCAAGGGTTATCGATTCAGTAGAACAAACTGTAAAGATCATATCAGGTTACGATAGCGAGCATGTGAACGCTTGGCGGCGACATGCGGCGGCCGGTAGAGTTGAGTTAGTAGTTCGGAAATTTGTCAAAATGTCAACGAGAATTTAGTGAACAAACAAACGGCAGTCAGCGGCGACCAGGTGGGTGAACGGAGGCATGAGTATGGACGTCAGGTTGCAAGCGTATTAAACTGGATCGTGATCGGCGGGGAGAGTCGCAACTTGTAAGCAGTGAAGTTAGTAGCTGGTTAGTTATTTGGTTGGTTGAACGGTCGCTGAGTTGGTGCACATGGCACGTAATGCTCTAGAGCCGAGCATAAGCCACTGTCATCAATTCCGCGGACATTAAGCACGTAACTTTGTAAAACACACCATTAGCAGTTAATAAACATTAGTCATGCTCAATTTTGAGATGATTTAGTGAGAGTAATTAAAAATTTAAACTGAATTTGGTACATGTAGTTTTGATACCTCGAGTTCCAGGGAACGCTGATTCAACAAGGACAGAGAAAGAAGAATAAGAATAACTAAATATGTAGGTAAATAAATTTCCGATCGAAGTCACTGCATGTGTTAACTTGGGTATTTTCCAAATACAAGGTAAGGCTTCATTTCCTAAGCGGCTGATCTGCGCGTTCTCGGTAGTTATTATAACATTCAGGTTGTTGGAAATAGAATCATCAATTGCACGGTGCTACAGAAAAGTCATGAAATACACCCGAAGCAAAACCTAGTGTAGGTTATAGCTTTGGTCGAGAACAACATAAACAAGTAAGAAAGTCGTCTAAGTTCGGGCGGAAACGAACATTAAATACCCGGCGCAATTATTAAATATTGGTCTTTTACCTTTCCGAAAACTAACGCTACATGGTAAGCAGGGGTGGTTTTACCCCTGAGTAAGACATAATGAAACAAACTTATATAGTCACATGTGGGCGGTATCACGAAATTCAAAATAATTAACTTCTTTTCAAGGTATTGTTGTTAGTATCAATTTTGAGTAAACTAGCGTCCTTAAATTTCGAAATATCGAAGTTTCAAAAATTTCTCAAATTTACCGTCATATAAAAAGTGGCCGTAATTTTAGTCCGATTACAATAATTTTCAACGATTTGAGTTTATATGGCAATCACAATAACCATACCGAGTTTGGAACATATTGGTCGAACGGTTACCGAGACACATACATATATGTGATCATAAGTGGGTGGTGCCACACCCATTTTCCAAAATTTTAAAGAATTAAAGAATTATTACAAGCATTAATTTTGAATAAATTAGCTTCAGCATTTAGTGATTTATCGAAGATTTCGTATTTCCCTAATTTACCGTTGTATGGGAGGTACGCGTAGTTATTGTCCGATTTTGTCCATCTGTCCTACGCCCGAAAGAAATACACGTACCAAGTTTCGTTAAGATACCTCAATTTTTACTCGAGTTATCATGTACACAGACGGACGGACAGTCAGTCACCGCTTAATCGATTTCTTTTTTTCTTTCTGATCATTTATGTATACATTAGTCCGTATCTATCTCGATTCGTTTTGTCTGTTACAAACAACCGTTATGAGAACAAAGTTATAATACCCTTGTGCACAAGTGCGCTCGGGTACAAAAAGGTTCCGTATAGTTCCTGAACCCTCCATTTTTCTTTTATTTAAAAACAACCGCTATGTTCGTACTTGATGCGCTTAACTATTAACAGCTTGGCTATATTTCATTCGATTTTAAAAACAAAACATTTATAGTCCTTTAAAATGGTGGATAACAATATTTTATTAGACTTAGCTTGCGGGGAGTTTTCATCGGTTAAAATTTAATTAGCCCCTACTTTTCTTAAATGTTTCAACTTTGACCATCGCTAATTTCATGAATATCTATGAAAGTTGTCAAACATGTAGTATTTCCCTAAAATAACATTTGTTTTTGAATAAATTGATACCTCGCCTAATGCAATTGCATTAAAGTTGTCGAAGGTAAGCCATGTAAGGAAAAATACGGCTTGAGTTTCTTTATGTCTATGTGTCGAACGTTAAGATTTTTTGTTCAGTGTGGCTAAGGATTTTATAAAGATCGACTCAAAATGGATATATACAATGTCTCTTAAGCAAAAAACTTATTTGTGATAAAATTTTAGAATATCCGACGAAAACTCACGTCACATATCGGTAATTTCAAAAAGCTCAAAGCTAGCTATATTTCAGGGGGAGTAGGTTTTGTCCGATTTCAAAAATATTCAAAACAGTGCCTAATAAGGCTACCTATAATGTGTGTATCAAATTTGGTCGAAATCGGTCAAGTATTTTTCGAGATACGCTTATATGATATAAGTGGGCGGTGCCTCGCCCATTTTCCTAAAATTTTATTAAAAAAGAATCTTGTGCTACGAACCATGGTATATATCAAATTTGAGTAAATATTGATGAATGCCTTAGTCACACTGCTCAAAAAATCTGAACGTCCGGTACATAGGCACCAGCGTGACCACTGAACAACTTTTTTCCCCACCAAGAGCTGGTTCAAAACCTTCCATAATGGCTTCTTTCCTCCAATTTCTTTTAATCGAGAAAGCAGCGTGGTGCTGTGTGCTCTTAACCACATTCACCTACCTACATGTATTTTGACCTACTGAATCTGAATCTGACGTCCGTTTGACTTCTAAATCCTCAAAATCTCGAGTAAATTGCGAAAAATTGGCAACAATTCGCAGTATATGGTTTTAATAAAGCCTTCGTAGTAAATGACTTGAAAAATTCTAACCGCAAATAAAATTCCGTCGTAGATTTTATATTGCTCATTTGCAGACATACATATATGATGAAGTATGAACAGATCGTCACCTGAAATGCAGAAAGACGTAACAACATCGTCATCGTTCTAATTCGATCATATATGTAATACTCCTATATTGGCAGTAAGAGCTAGTACCGTCCGAAAACACTACAGTACAGATATATCAATAAACACGTACGAAAGAAAAGGAACACATACGTTTATAAATAAACATGTACACCACACATATACAAAAACGGCACTCAAGTACACAATACATTGACAAAAACGGTACTAGACTGTCTCGCTTTGATTTCGGAATGCTTACACATTGAGAAGTTAGCTTACTGCCGATATAGAAGTATTACATATATGAATTCGATGAAATCCATCATATCATTTAAAAAGTTAATTTGGAATTTTTTATAAGTTACGACTTTTTGCATTTCCGTGACGATGTTTGTTACGTCTTTTTGCATTTCAGGTGATGATATACATATTGCTACCTAAAGGTGAAAAGGTGCCAACGTTTCAAAATTTAGTTTGTGATGCAGAATGTCTTTAGGTAACGATATATATGTATATACATATATATAAGGTAAAAATAAACCTTACAGTCAGGCTTGCCAAATGTTCGGGTCTGGGAGCCTCCGGGCGGGTTTGACATTAATTTTTCGAGTTGCGATTAAAAACTGGGAGATTCTCCGATTTACTGGAAATATGACTAAAAATAAGTGGTTTTCTTTTCTGAATCGCTCTTCTCCATCAATTCAATCACTTTGTATATATATACGCAGTGGATAAGACTTTTTATACGAATACAGAGTTCAAGGCATTGCTGAAGGTAATTGGTAAAATTCTGCCTATATTATTAAGTAACGAGGTTTTTAAGTGAATGAGGGTAAAATTGATATTGTCAAAATTTGGCAAGCCCATTCACAGTGCTGACAAAGTGACACATTACAACAAGCCAGAGATGTATTCTGTTTTATGAGCAAAGAAACCTACCAAAATTTTAAGCGTCCTACCATCCTACCCAAGAGAAAAAAACCTACCAATTTTGGTAGGAAAAGCCCAAAACGGCAACCCTGATAGGCACTTATAAATTCAAGGTCGTATTTTCGCTTTAATTTCTTAACTTCGACAATTTTGACGTATATTCATTAAATGAGGTGTCATTTTATTCGAAAATAAATGTTCTTTTAGGTAAATACTACATATTTGGCAACTTTCATAGAAATTTTTAAAACTAGCGACGGTCAAAGTTGAAAAATGTATGAAAAAATATGGGCTTATTAAAGTTAAACCGATGAAACCTCCCCACAAGTTAAAGGTCTATAAATCCTCTTTTCCAAAAATGTTTGGTTTTCAAAATCGGATGAAAGATAGTCAACCTGTCCTGAACGGCTTGTTGTGCGCTGCGTCTGTACTCCAGGTTAGGGACAGCACTGGCACCCATGCTTTAACGGCCTCCGTGTGCGTCTGTTCCTCAGGTTAGGGGCGGCACACAACGACGTCTGTTTTCCCCAGTTCAGGGACGGTTGAGTCAGTGTCTTTTTCGAGCGGGGTGGTAGACATAAAAGAAACCCTCAGGGAGGAGGGGTCCGTATGGAGAGTCGGTCCGATAGCGAAAAAATTACGGTGCAGGGGTTCGGATACCCAGTACCGATAATGGGCGAGAAAGTCATCTGGCGTCGTTAACCAGAAACTTGTTAGGCTGTGCGGTGGAACCCCAGACTGTGGAGTCTACTAGAGCTTCTGGGAGGGGAACAGGAGCTGTCTCCAAGCCAACTTTGGGCAGGCAGGCCGCTGTAGACCAGGACTCTGGAGCTGCTCGAGACACCGGTTCTCAACTCCAGGGCTTAAAGGATCGAAACGCTACCGAGACGACGATTCTGTTTTCAACGGCTAGCAACACCGATGACATAAGTCCTGAGGTGGAAAACTTGTTGCTCAATTTCCTTAATGAAGGATAAAGATCCATCATCCCTCACAATGAGAGATAAGGATCTAGTGAGGACGCATGAGAAAGTCGTTGCAAAGTTCGAAAAAAAACTAACGCAACAACCTCCTCAAGTCTGACCAAGAGACCGATGGGACCGGTAGCTGACGCGGTTACGGCATCTGCAACCCAGCACACATGCCTCCAGAGAATCTCAAACAAAAGTAGTAGATCGGATTAGCCGCCCATGAAGGAACCGAAGAAGCCGAAACCTTCGGCATCCTTCGACTCGCCCATGGGTCTTCAAGTGGCCATAATCTACCACATTGACCCTGATGGGAAGATAACGTCGGAACATTGGCTACTTGTAGACCCAAAGCTCATGGACCTGATGCTTGAAGCTGAGAGGGAGGAACTGGTTGTCGACGGAGCTGGCTGGCAGAAAGGCGTAAAGGTGGCAACAGGAAGTCGCTAGACTTCCTAATTACGCGCGCGGTTGGCCGCCTGAGCGTGCTCTGGCAGGGCAGTCGGCTCGAGATCATATCTCGCTCAAGGCTCCCAGTTCATCTTATTATCTTAGTATGGATTCCACCACCGGCTCCGGCTGCAGAGAAGATACTGAAGCTGATTGGGCTTCAGAACCCAGGGCTTAGCGCTGCTCTATGGCAGGTATGTCCTTGAAACTCTGCTAATTGAGAGTTGGACTGGGGTAGAAGGTTACCGTCTGCACATTCCAACGACTGTAAGTAAGATAAGAACCTGTATACTAGCTAAAAAAGATATGAGTATCTCTCTTTTCGCCCAATACAGCACCGGAGATCTCACAGCAGTGGTGTGCGAACACAGTCGCATGCATAGTATACTACTAACGTCAGCATACCTACCGTACGAGGAGGAGCAACCGCCATCAGTTGCTTTCTGACAGCTTGTGGCGCATGCTCAAGCAAGCAGGATGGACTTGGTATTTGGTTGTGACTCAAATGGACATCATGAATTTTGGGGAAGCCCGGATACTAATACCAGGGGTGAGTCTATTTTTGATTTTATTCTTTCTACTAACCTAGTCATATGTAAGAAGCGTAATAAGCCAACGTTCCGTAAAAGGATTAGGGAAGAAGTTATTGATATAACACTGGGCGCCTACTCAGCTAAAGCCAGGATAAATGAGTGGAGGGTATCTGACGCGGATTACTTTTCGGAACACAGCAGGATACTTTTTACGATAGATTCTGAGGTACCAGTATCACGACCTTTTAGAAATCCGAAAAAACCGGATTGAAAAATTTTCTCTGAATAAGCGTCCAACACACTAAGCTCGGTGAAAACCGAAGTTAGACGGGTGAGTGCTAATCTTGATAGGGCGGTTAATCGTCTAAACGCGATCCTGACCAAGTGCTTCGAGCAGAGTTGTCCTTTATCTCGGCCACGATTAAAGCTCAAGCCAGTATGGTGAAGCGAAGAACTGGGTCAACTCAGATCAATAGCACGGAAGCTCTTCAACAAGGCTAAACGTAGCCGACGTGAGGAAGACTGGAACAAATATAGAACCAGATTTAACAAATACAATAGTAGTATAAGGGCTGCAAAGAAAGAGTCCTGGCAAGTTCTCCGGAACGCTGGAAACCACAAATGAGGCGTCGAGACTCCGCAAGGTACTAAACAGGTCGGACGCGACTCTGGGAAATGTCTTGAGGCCAGATGGCTCTTGGACGGCCTCCAGCAAGGAAACTCTTGAATGTTTTCAGGCAGAATGGACCAAATTGTCAGTAATCATGTGACAAATCGGCCTCGTGCACCTTTAGAAGAGGTTTCAGATGTTGTGAACGATGAGAAAGGTGCTTGGGCCATCAGATCTTTCGATCCGTTCATTGCAGCGGGGCCGGACGGCGTGATTCCCTCTATGCTACAATACTCATGTGGGAATCTGGCGCCCCATTTGACAAGCATTTTCGCAAGATGCTTAGAAAGCGGATATGTACCGAAAGCTCCCCCTATGCTAAGGCGAAGGTTATATTCATGCACAAAGCAGGGAAGATAAACCACTAACAGCCAAAGGACTTCAGACCGATAAGTCATTCATCGTTCATACTAAAAACATTGGAGAGACTAATCGATTCGCATATTAGGGAAAGTATTAGTTTAAAAGCTAACGTAAATTACATTGATTATTTTATTGAACATAACGAGATTGATATAGTGGTTCTCCAAGAGGTTTTCTCGCTTGGGGATATTAGGGAGGGGCACAAATTAATGTATTTTAACTTATTAATTAAAAAACAGAGTGGATGGCAATGGTGGAGTAGCCATCGGAAGCAGGAAAAACATTAAATTGCAGCGTGTTAGATTTAATACTAATCAAGACATAATTGTAGTCAGCTAAAACTACAAATCTTGATATAAAATTTAATTATAGTGTCTGCCTATTTTCCTCCGGGAACAAATAGGTATATTTTGGACTATGAAATAAATAGACTTTTAATTTTTTTGGAGGGCAAGAAAGAGGTTCTTCTGCTTGGCGATTTCAATGCCAAAATGCACACCTGCGGGTGTAATAAGGATGATCCAAAGGGGAGAGTTCTTATCAATGCTACCACTAAAACTTGTATGGTTTGTTTGAACGATGGTAGTCCTACCTTTGCTGTAAATAGAGTAAAAAAAGGAGGCCTGTCAGTACTTGATTTGTCTTTCTCAAATATAAGTGGGAATGTGAAATGGGAATGCAATCAAGGATATGTCGGTGGTAGCCATCGTCGGTCTATTGTCATAACTGTTGAAAACCTTTCCAAAAGACCTAACATTTTTGTACAAAAAAGGAAACTGCCGACTGCGCTTTCTGCGGTTCGTGTGGGTGGTGGATTGGACAACATAGTGAATGAAGTTAAGAATCAAATTAAAAAAGCCTCAATTGATCTAAACAAGGTCAAACATACACCAAAAGCGTGGCGGATCAATGACCTTAATAAGATGTACATATTGGTTGTGGTGGCCAGAAAAAAGGCCTGACTAACTAACAGTGTACAGGATTATGAAAATCTGCGACTATGTGAAGAAGAGTGGGAGAAGGAGGTGAAAATTGCCAAAGGTAACAGGTATAAAGATAGGATTATGCAATTTAATGACTGTCCGAATACGGTTGAAGCATGGAGATTTGTAAATCAGGTTACAGGTAGCTGTGGGTGTTCTAAGTGGACGGTGGAAAACGATGGCAGGTATCTTACACATCTGAGGGATCAGGTCGAGCAGCATAATGTTAACAATTCACGGCAAGTTTTAGGGAGCTCCAGCTCAGGAAACGCAAATCACGCTCAAGTAAGTTTTTCTTTGGAGAACCTTGAAGAGATACTGAAACGTAAAAAAAGTCTGCGGGTGGTTGTGACAATATCACTTTTGAAATGGTGAAAAAGCTTCCGGATTATGTCAAATTAGTTTTTGTGAAAGAATTAGAAACGTTTTTTAATAACAACGAGGTAAAGGAGGAATGGAGAATTATAAAACTTGTTCCCATTCCTAAGTTAAATAAAGAATTAAGTGACTTCAGAAAGTTCAGGCCTATTTCATTGTTGTCGGTGATAACCAAATGTTTAAACATGTTGGTTAAAGAAAAATTTTATGACTGGGTTGAACTAAAAGGCATTCTGCCGCAAAATAGCTTTGTTTATCGCAAAGGAAAGTCAGCAGCAATGTGTTTAAATGAATGTTTATATGGAACGAGTAGACAAAGGCAGCAAAATAGGAAAGTTTTTATGTGTGGTTTGAACGTTTCGAATGCGTACCACTGTGTGGACATCGCATTGTTAGGGGAAATTCTGGCCGGTTTCGGAGTAAAGGGTAAAATTCGCAACTGGGTTATAAATTTCTTTTCAAGAAGGGTTTTGATGCTGGTAAAAGACAGTGTTGAGATGTCTAATGGTCTCCCTCAAGTAAGCTGCTTATCACCGATTTTGTTCAATCTGTACACTGCAGGTGTGCATTGTTTAGGCAATGAAAACACCAAAATTTACCAATTTGCCGATAACTTTGCCTTTGTTTGTAGTGGAAGAAATGATACTGAGGCAGGCCAAGTTAAATAAATTCAAGACTATGTTTAACAGCTTAAATCTGAGCTTAAATGCAAACAAAACGGAATTTTTAAGTATGAACTCCATGAGTAGTAAAGTTTTCTCTCTCAGCTTAAATGGTATTGATTTGCAGCAAGTCAAAAGTATTAAATGGTTGGGCAGAACCATTTGTGTTAATGCTTCCATAGGTGAACATGTAGCGAATATTAAAAGTGCTGCCAGCTCCAGCAAAAACTTCCTCAAAAAACTTGCTACTATAAAAACTGGGTAAGAATCCAAAGTTGCTATAAACTTTTACAAGAGTTTTGTTAGAAGTAAGGTTGAATTTGCTAATACAACGTATGCAAATGCTCCGCGTGGCTTCAACACTAAATTGCAAGGTATGCTTAATGATACGCTAAGGAGATGTCTTGGGCTTCCCCCAGGCGCGCCTATTCATGCGAGATATGTCTTGGCCGGGGAACTCCCTCCATTATGGCCGCGGCTGAATAGGAAAAAGACAAGGCACATACTGAAACTCAATCGATCTGCAGTAAGAGTCCTTACCGGCATCATCACTGTGCTATAGCACCAATGCTCCAACGGTGGCGAATACCAACGAGTACTCTCTGCCGAAGCTGTCATGATGAGGATCAGGAAGAGACAATTGACCACTATTTGTGTCGATGTCCAGGTCTACAGACGAAGCGACTCAAGCACTTGGGTGCACGCTTCTTCAATAGTCTGGGCGAAGTAGCAGAGGCGGAACTGTTTAATCTCCTCGGCTTCATTAGGGAAGTAATTGGTTCAGTAAAATAATGACATACGGCTACTGTTTCGATATAGGTACGTGTCTCCTCCTGACACTCACCAAAAGAGGACTATTCCACACACGCCCCTCTAACCTAACATACACTGAAAATAAAATCTGCGTAAATATGACGAAAACTTGCGTACATTTTACGAAAGTTTTCGTCATTTTGAGCCACGAAAGTTTTCGTTGATTGTACACAACAGTTTTCGTACATACTACGAAAATATGAGACATCAGATCTTAGTACATTTTACGAACGTATTCGTACTATTTACGAACGAATTTCGTACTACTTATTAAAGAATTTCGTACTATTTCTTTATTTTTACGAAATTTTTGTAAAATGCCCAAATAGTTCGTATATTTAACGAAATTATTTTCCTAAAAACTGCGGTCGTTTCGTAGAACTTCCGATTGCTTTCATTCACCACACTGTAAAAAACATAAGACGAGTAATAATACAACACTTTTATTTTGCTTTTATTCCTAATTTTAAGCGTTTTTCTTTAACAAAATGTTTTGCAATGTTTTTATGTGGAGGTACTTGGCAGGTTCGCAACTTCTTCGATGTTTGTTTCCTCTCTCGTCTATAAATTAAAGGAAAATTATAAGGCGTCTGAAAGTCAAGTTTCAGTAAAAAATCATATATGTACTTACTTAAAATTTCATTAAGTAGTGCGTCTGCTCCTGGCTTGGACTTGCCGTTGATAGCTAACTGATGAAACTGCCTATTTATGAAGTCCCACATTGCAGAGCAAGGCTCAGCGTGGGCGATGTTAAAAACATTGTATGCTTAAAAGCATAGTTTATCCACAGCTTTAACATTTAATTTTATATTGTCTTTTTATCCAGCAAAAGCTTCTTAAAACTTTAAAAATTATATTATATGTCTCACAGTAGCCCACCAGTAAATTGCAATGACACGCAGTACATAAAAATATGATGAAATATATTGTACGAAAATATTCGTCTGTTGTACGAATTTAAAAAAAAAAATGTTTCTGCATTTGTTCTATGTACGAAAGTATTAAGTAAATTGTACGAATACAGAATTGTAGATTTCGAAAATTTTAAAACCATACCTAAATATTACGAGTGCCATCGTACAATATACAAAATTATTCGTACAGAGATTTGTTCAGTAATTTTCGAATGTGTTTCGTAAAATAAACGAAAGATTTCGTAAATTGTACTGAAAAAAAGCTTTACGGAAGTCCTTTCGTTATATTTACGAATGGTTCGTAAAATCTTGTTTCGTTGTGAAAAATGTGTGCGTACAAAAACCAAGACTACGAAAGTTTTTCGTAGCACTTTTACGAAATTTTATTTTCAGTGTAACCTAGTCAAGCTGTTAATAGATAAGTGCATCAAGTACGAACATAACGGTGGTTTTTGAATAAAAGAAAAATGGAGGGTTCAGGAATTATACGGAACTTATTTTTATGTTGTACTCGACCAAAGCTACGACCTACACTAGGGGTTTTTCGGGTGTATTTCATGACTTTTGTTTTGTAGCACCGTGTTATCAACCGACGTTTTATACTNTCGTTCTGAAAAAGCATCCATGAAATGAATAATTAAGACAAAAACTAAAAAAAAAAAAAATTAATTTGCATCTTGCCTGCAGTGGACTTCGAACCCGACCATCTCCGGATATCAACAACTTGTGGCAAGCATATTTGCGCACTCAACTACACCCAGACATAGTATGTCTAATCAAGACAAAAACTAAAAAAAAAAAATTAATTTGCATGTTGCCTGCAGTGGAATTCGGACCCGACCATCTCCGGATATCAACAACTTGTGGCAAGCATATTTGCGCACTCAACATAGTATGGCTGGGTGTAGTTGAGTGCGCAAATATGCTTGCCACAAGTTGTTGATATCCGGAGATGGTCGGGTCCGAATTCCACTGCAGGCAACATGCAAATTAATTTTTTTTTTTTAGTTTTTGTCTTGATTAGACATACTATGTCTGGGTGTAGTTGAGTGCGCAAATATGCTTGCCACAAGTTGTTGATATCCGGAGATGGTCGGGTCCGAATTCCACTGCAGGCAACATGCAAATTAATTTTTTTTTTTTAGTTTTTGTCTTGATTAGACATACTATGTCTGGGTGTAGTTGAGTGCGCAAATATGCTTGCCACAAGTTGTTGATATCCGGAGATGGTCGGGTTCGAAGTCCACTGCAGGCAAGATGCAAATTAATTTTTTTTTTTTTTAGTTTTTGTCTTAATTATTCATTTCATGGATGCTTTTTCAGAACGAACGCGGTCATTTTAATAAGCGCGTAATTGAACTGAATATTTGTCAATATAAAGTACTTTCGTTGACGTTTATAGTAAGATCAATTACGTTTCTATTTGATTTTAATATTTTTTTTCCTCAGTGTAGCATTTATCGCTGATTTTTGGCAATTTTTTGTTGACGGTGTTTCGCATATTTTATATATAAAAAACTTGTCGAACATACTTTGTATGGCAAAAAATTCGTAACGCCGTGGCAGTCATTAAAAAAATGCCAAAAATCAGCAGTAAGCCCTCGCTAGTTCAAATTTGCACCTCATTGAACTAGAATTTAATTGACTACAAAACTTGATACATAACTTTTACTAAAGATGCTGACTGAAAGGCTAAGAATTTTGGTGAAATTTTGCAGAAATTTCATAATTTTCGCACAAAGTCGGAAACTTGGATTTATATGGTGTTTGTTAAGTAATCAGCTATATTTTCATAAAAAATAAACAAAAATAAATAAAAACAACTTGCTAAAATGTCGCGGCCCAGTTTATATTTGGGTCACTGTATTT
>NW_016158285.1:0-5722 GCF_001687245.7 Rhagoletis zephyria | reverse complement strand
AACTTTGCTTGCTGATTTAGTTTTATTATAAAAACTATTCTTGGTGCTGGCTAGGAGGATAATTACTATAACAATAGCTACCCCTGCGGAAATGCGATTTACTGATTTGCAGTGACTGGATTTCTACGGTGTTATTTATATGTAGCTCGCTAAGTGCCTCCAGTGAAAGGAGCTTTGTTATGCTTTCTTCTATTGGCGTTGGCTGAGCAATTGCTGGCATCACTTTTATTGCGGGTGACTCAAAATTTTTGTATGTTCGCTCATTGATAGCTATGGATGCGTTTTTGAAATTTATTATGTAAGTGCCGTTCATGGTTCGCACGGTGCCGTCTACTAAAATGTTGCCGTTATAATCGTTGAGGAAAACGATCCCGGACGCGATGAGCTCGTCTCTTGGAATATGGTGACAGTTTATCATGTGGCATGAAGAATTAAGGCTTTGCATTAGGTTAGGTATACAGAAATCGTTTCTTAAGTCTAACAAGTCATCCTGATTGCAAATACTAATTTGATTGTATTTTTTACCTTGGTTTTTAATTCCTAATATTTCATATTTGTTTCTAAGTACATTGTTAAATTTCAAGTTTATCATGACATTATTTTTTATTACTGATTTTATTATAGAATTGTTATAAACTTCCCTTGTTGTTAAGGGTATCTTCAGGATGTATAAAATTGTTGTAGAATTACTTAGTACACTAATTTCTGCTAATTCTAGAGCCTCTTCTACAGTATTGAAGAGCATATTTTCTTTATTAAATTCTTTAACAGTTAGTTCAATTTCTTTCTTATTTAGAATAATAGTGTTTACAATTCCTAACCTATCCCATTGTATGGCGTATTTGTCTATTATGTCAGTTATGTTTTCCAAAACGTCACGGTAGGCTTGGGTATCAATGACATGGATGAAATTGAGCGTACCGTCCTTAATTTTGGAGTAGCCGTTATCTATGGTTATCAGGTGGGATGAGGAATAATCGTGGATTTGGATATCTGCATAAACCATGCAGCCGATGAGACTGAAAAATGTATTTCTTCTTTAGTGACTATGAACACTCAATTATTCAGAAATATTTTCCCTACAAATATCTTTAAAATCGTATGCCTATGGCATATTGATCGATTCTGCCTAATCCTAAACTCCTTTGTCTTATATCTTTCAATTACCTAATCTATTCTAATTTCTACCTTTCTTGTTTATTTTCCTTAATTATACTAAAAGATCTATTTATTTATGTTTTTTTTTTCTTGTTATTGAGCCTTGATATTACTTTTATGCACTGACCTTCCGGATTTGGTTGTAACCACATTTCCTCTGTCTTCGGGCACTATTTCCTTTTTATATCTGGGGGTGAGTTTATTGCCTATTCGCTTATTGATTTTTACGTAAATGATGTCATTACTTGAATAAGTTTTTGCCTCTGTCCTCTTTTTGTTATGGAATGTAAGGTCCTTTTCCTGTTTGTCAACTATTTTCCTGATATTGTCGAGTCTGTCCTTTTCGATTAATGTCGGGTCGCTGTAAACGCTTCTGCCGAAAAATATTTCAATGGGTTTCTTTTTGGTAGTCGAATGTATTGAGTAGTTATATTTGCATATGGATTTATTCAGTAATTCTTCAAAATTATTGTGGGTGTTCTCTGCTCTTATAATAATAATAATAATAGATTGGCGCTTACACATATGTTAGTGTTTGGCCGAGCTTCTCCTCCGACTTGTGGCGTGCGCCTTGATGTTGTCACACAAAGCGGAGGGACCTACAGTTTTACGCCGACTCCGAACGGCGCTTGTATTTTAATGAGAAGCTGTTTTTCATGGCAGAAATACACTCGGAGGTTTGCCATTGCCTGCCGAGGGACGACCGCTGTTAAGAAAAAACCTTTTTCTTTATTTTTTGGGATGTTGCTTTGACCCGGGCTTGAACCCAGGTGCTGATGAGTGAAAGCGCGCACTGCTTACCACTACACCACAGCGGCTCTTATACAGCGCATTATTTCGGTAATGGTTGAGTGAAAACGCTCTACCTGACCGTTTACTGAGCTGGTGTAAGGAGGGGTTTTAAAAATTTCGATGCCATACTGGTTTTCTAACATAAATACTATGGAAGATGAGTTTAAAGATTTTTCGTTGTCAATAACAATTTTCTCTGGGATTCCGAAGGATGTAAGTAGGTCTTGTAAGGGTACTTTTATGTCTCCTGTTGCTCTTGATTTAATGATTCTCGCTTGCGCGTATTTGGAAAATTTGTCTATGGCAGTGAGGATTACTTTGTTATTAGTGTGGTAAATATCGATGTGAACTATATGTCCAGGATAATTCGGAACTGGGGTTGCCTTTAAAACTGGTTTTGAGGGGTGCCTTTCATATTTGTTTTCATGGCATATCTTACATTGTTTAGCGATTTTCCTAATCTTTGCATTCATTTGAGGAAAGTAAAATTTTTCTAGAATTTGGGCTTTATTCTCGGTTGAATTCCTGTGCGCTCTTTTGTGCTCTTTAATTATTTCGGATTCCTGCTCGGATTCTTGTACTAGGTCTTTTACTATTTTCCGTGTGTATCGTATTTTATAACTGCTAACATGTATTGGATATATAGTTTGGATTTTACCCAGGATTTAGTCATCTGTAAAGATTGCATTGGTAACTGAAGGATTTAAATAGCGCTTGAGATGGTTTATTAATATCTCTTCTGTATACTCAGTTTCTTCGATAATATGCCTGTGATAAGTAGGGAAGGGTATTTTAAATTGATAAGATGAAGTGTCTGCGGTCCTGAGGAATAACTGGTTCTTGAATACATTAACCGGGGCATCCGTGTAAGGAATTATGTTTTGAGATGAACTTTCATCACTATGCTGAGTCGCTGTTAAAGAATTAATTTGCTCCTGCTGCGGTGGTCGGGATAGTCCGTCTGCTACAACGTTCGTTCTGCCAGGTTTGTATTTTAGCTCATAATTATACTTTTCGAGGATCGCTTTCCAGCGCTTCATTTTACTGTTGTTATTTTTGTTACTGAGCGCATACGTTAAAGGCTGATGGTCTGTATAAATTTTAACTTTTGCCGAACCGTAGAGGTAATTTCGCAGAGACTTCAATGCCCATATTATGGCGAGCATTTCTTTCTCGTTAGCTGCGTAATTTTCTTCTGTTTTCGAAAGAGTCCTAGAAATGAAAGAGATTGGTCGGTCTTCTTGTGACAGAACTGCGCCTATTGCGTAATTAGAAGCATCAGTTGTGAGCTCAAAATCTTTATTCAAATTGGGTAGGTCAGCATAACATCTCTTGAAATTAAAACGTTTTTAATTTTTTGCAACGCTGCGATTGCTTTTTCATCAAGTGCTATCTGTTTTTTTGCTGATTGGGTTTTGGACACACGTCTTTCCTCCCCTCTTAAAAGGGCTGTCAGGGGTTTAGCGAGCTTCGCATATAACGAAGCGGCGGTAATAACCTGATAGACCTAAAAAGGATCTGAGTTCTTTGAGATTCCGTGGAACTGGAAAATTTTGGATGGTATCGATTTTTGAAGGGTTTGTTTTGATTCCTTCCACTGTTACTATGAATCCTAGAAATTCTACTTCTTTTTGGAAGAACTTGCATTTATCTAGCTGTACTTTCATATTTGCCTTTTCAAGTGTACAGAAAATATTTTTTAGATTAGTTGAATGATCCTCTTCGGTTTTGCTGAATATAATTATGTCGTCAATGTAAACGTAACAACACTGGCTATGTAATCTCGTAAAATATCGTCTAATGTCCTTTGGAAAATTGAAGGGGCGTTCTTTAAGCCGAATGGTAATCTAGTAAATTCATATTTTCCATTATTTATGGAGAAAGCGGTCTTTTCTATGTCCGCGCTTTTCAAAGGGATTTGATGGAAACCACTTTTTAAATCTACGACTGAAAAAAATGTGTTGCTTCCTAAGTGGGAAAGAACTTCGTTAATTTCAGGAATGGGGTAGCGGTCTGCGATTGTGACGGAGTTCAACTTCCGATAATCTATAACAAGTCTGTACTGTTTATTGCCTAGAGAATCTGGTTTCTTGTCTACTATCCAAACAGGTGAATTATAGGGTGAGCGGGATGGTCTTATGATGCCATCTTCTAGAAGTTTGTTAATTTGTCTTTCGACCTCCGATTTTAAGGACATCGGATATGGATAGCATCGAGAGTAGATTGGGTTATCGGTTGTTGTCCTAATCTCTGCTTTTACTAAAGTTGTATAAGTCAGCTTTTCGTCGGGTTCCGCAAAAAGTTTGCAGTGCTGTTTACAGAGGTCATGGAGCATTCCTTTCTGCATCTCTGACATGTGCTCTGTTTTGATTTTTAAACTATTGACAGATTTGGATACTTGCTGTTTGATTTTGACTTTTTTGCCATTTTTGATCGTCATATAATCCTTTGAAGTGTGTATTACTGCGTTTAACTGTTTGAGACTGTCGTTGCCGAGGATTCCATGGAATGATGTCAGTGAGGGTAAAATGAAAAATTTAAGGTTTTCGTCGTTTAAGCCGAAAAGATTTAAAAAAATGTGATGGGATATTTTAATTTTTCCTCCGACTGAGTTTGAGTGGACTTTTTGCTAATGAGGGTTGTATGTAGTTTTTATTGGAACCAGTGTCTATTAGAAATTTAAGCACCTCTCCATTACCGGTTTTGCATTGAATATACGGCAATGTAGAGTGCGTTAGCCTAAAAAATGAACATCACAAAATTCTTCGCAGTCCTTTTGGTCGTCATGTGCGTATTTAGAATATTCCTGATAGTAGTCGTCCCAAGATTGGGTTTCTTGGGCATCGTTGTTGATTGCGTCATACCCGTCGGTGTCGTATTCGTTTCCGCTAGCTTCATGTAGGTTTGTTTCAGTAGCGGTAGGGTCGGGCGTTTGTGATATATGGTTAATTTTTTGAATCTTATTTGGAATGTTTTTAGTGTATTGATTTGTCTGGAGTGGGGGTGGACGCTTTGACGCGACGTTATTATGACTCGGTCTGTTCATATAATTCACATTCCTTGTCTGTAGAGATTGGTCGACTTCCATAGGTGTGGGTGGTTTTGGCTGTGTTGGCCTTGGCGGTGGATTGTTATAAATGGGTCTATTAGTTTGAATATTTGACCTGTTGAAGTACTGAGGCTGTTGGTACTGGAGTTGTTGGTATTGAGGTTGTTGGTATTGAAATTGTGGATATTGGGGTTGTTGGGGAAATCGATTGATAGGAGGAAGCGGTTGGGGTATATGTGCAATCTGTGGATAGAAGGGTTGATTAGTGTATGAAAGGTTTCTCAAAGGAAGTGCAGGTTTTTGCTGCAAATGCATTCCAAATGGCACGGGGGGTAGGTTGGGTTTTCTAGATAAACTACATTGATTGCTTGCGTTCACTGCCCTGAAATTTTGGTTCTCCAGTTTAATGCATAAATGCAAGGCAAGATAAGTCGACTGATAATCTCCTAACGAAAGTATCGAGTGCTTTGTCGCGATATGTGTGGGTAAGGATTCGCATGGCCTCTTCGCTTATGTCCATGCATGAAATTTTATTTAATATGAAGGAAAGGTGCGAATAAGATTACTCATAGAACTCCTGCACAGTTTTTCGAGCTTGAATCAAACAAGTCATTTGATACACAAGGGTGCTCAAGTCCCTCTGATCGGCGTAGTGCATGGTAAGGCATTTGGAGATCGCCTTCCAATTCAAGGGCGTATTGTAGGATTCTAGAGCAGCGTCTG